>NW_019386267.1:76640-91143 GCF_000671375.1 Centruroides sculpturatus | reverse complement strand
ATATATTTACTATTTTTATACATGCTTACTAAATACCATTGCCATCATCAAACAAGTCAATAAATATGAATTTATATATTAAGATGTGTCAAATTTTGTTTAATTTTTTTAAATCGTTTTATTTTGTATTTAAAAAAGTAATCATAATCGTCATCATTATTACTTTCCTGGCTGTTATACAGTAAAGGGCCATAAGAAAGGAAAAAAATGACGATCCCGGCTGTCATACAGTCAAAAAATGATTTTCTTAGATTTTTACTCTTTTTGACTCGGGAATCCTTGAAACCTAGATAAGTGCAAAAACATCTACAGTATAAGCACGAGTTTGTTTCTATAAGTACGGGTGTTAGAATGTGTACCAAACGATTTAGTGCAACCATTTTGAAGCTTAATAACTCCTGCGTTAAATCATCCGACTCTGATTCAAAATCGTGCCCCCCACACAGTCATCAGTAAATACAGAAAAAAATCTAAATCTTTTGCATATCTCGACATTTCGAGGTGTCCTGACTCCAAAAATGTAAAAATTTGGGGGGGGTCATTTTTTGACCGATCGCTACACTTTTCCTCTGTTATATATAACAGCCGGAAAAAGAAAAATTATCAAACACATGTTTATATATTGACTATGTCGTTACTTACGGGAGTCTTTTAGCTTTGGAATAAAAAAATTTCTATGCTCTATCTTTATTAGAACTATATTTATTGAAGTTTATATTCTGAGGTCACGTGATGATGTCAGAATTTCCGGGCCTATTTTGTTAGCAAGTCTGCCCCTAGTCGGACTTGTATAAAAATCTACCGACTCCATAGCCCTGGAAAATAATCCAGTAAAATGATATGATAATACATTTCAAATGCAAGCTAAATGATTATTTTAGATATGATTTAGTCTAAATTATGTAAGAATGTTTTACTCTATTTTAGTGAAATAACGATTTTTATTGCAGACTTTGGAGATGAATGTGCAATACATATGATGAAAGAAACATTTCATATTCAAAGAAAGAAATGCCATAAAATTAAACAACAATGTGAAAAAAGTTTCTACGGAAAAATATGATAATACGTGTCAATTCGTACTATGTCATATAAATTCAAAATGATTTATTAAGTAATTAAATATCGTGATACCTTCGCATTCGAATTCATTTTTATTCTTGTTTCGTACAAATCCATCTATACAGGAACATGTAAAATTTCCAACAGTATTAATGCAGTTCGAATTACTCCCACAAATATTTGCATCAAGACATTCATCAATATCTGTAAAAATTTAACTGTTACGTTCTATGTATTTTTTAAAAACTTGACAGCAAACAGATAAACCGATAAATAAAAGTTTTACCTTCACAATACTGGTACTTAGTACCGGGTTTGTAAAATGTCTCTATTGCCTTAAAGCCTTTATTACATAAACAATCATAGCCTGGATGCTTGCTTGTACAATTATTCGCTACTCCTGGGCAAAAGCTTTCTCTTATTCGATCGTCGCAATTATCAAATTCGACTATTTCGGCTAAAATTGAAAATTCCATTATGAAATAAGTAATANGTATTATTTTAAAATACGTCTAAAATACCAAACTAGTTTACTTGCATCTCCTAAATACCTTTTTGAATTTCTCAGTTTATATTGAACTATGCCATAGAAATATTTTAGCATTCATTTTGGTTCGCAATTAATTAATTAGTTTTACGGTCTAATGCCAACGAATATTGGAATTGTCAAGGAATTTTATTTATTTATAATATTAATTTTAAATTTTATTTCCGGTATCAACAATTAAACGATTTCTAACTACATTTTTTTCGATTCTCGTCCATTTGAAATTGAAATTATACTTTTCATGTGTTAACAAATTTAAATTGGAAAATTAATCCTTCCGAAAATTTCTTGCTTTGATTGTCTATAAAAAAAGTCAGTTTACTAACGGTCAATTTAGAAACAGTATAGATAGGCGGTTTACATTTGGTATCTCTAATTTTCAAAGAAGTTTTGGAACTTTTTATCACATTTTAAACATTTTTATCACATCTTTGCGTATCGTATTGGTCCGAATATTAGTAGAGGTATCCTTTGCTCAAATAATAAGACTAAATCAGTTACAAATTAAAAAATATGCAAAACTATGTTCAATTCCAGAGATTATGAAATATATATATAAAGTACTCATATATATAAAAGAGAATGTGTTCTGATTGTACATAGATATAATAACACACAACGTCCGTTGGTGATCAAAGAACAGAAATAAATAAAATAATAAAAGTATTCTTAGTAAATAAAAAACAAAATAGTTTGGACATTTAGAAGAGAAAAATATAGTCTATAAATTTAATTGAAATTATGCTAATACATACATGTATGTAGGAGAAACTAGTAGGGAATTCAAAATTAGAATAACAGAACACATTGCTGCAAAAAAGTACAATAACGAATCCTCAGCAGTTGCAGAACAATGCAATAATAACAATTGCGAAGTTGTTAAAGGTTCCGTTAAAATAATTAAAACACAAAAAATTAGTTTAAAAATGACTATGAACATGTAGAAATTATAAAGTTAAAAGAAACAGAAAAAATTACTAATAATAATGACTTACAATTACACAGTTCTTGGTAACCTATTTTAAACACTAGAGGGAAGACACGCAATTAAGTAAGTGTAAAAACAAGGATGAAAGGGAGTGGGGCTATAAAACATACTGTACTTTGGAAGTGGAAATGGTTAAAAGTGAAAAATGTGGTTCTAATGATGTTGACCTTTGTGGTTGCATGGTTAAAAAGTTAACGGTTGCTTTTCAAAAATGGATAAGGTAGTCATCATCAAAATGTGTAAGCGAAATTCTTATCTATGTATGCATATTCATGTGTTTAAAAAGATGCACAATTATTTACAATGTATAATTTGTATAGAGTTATGAGAGGCAATAATGTCCGAAATGCATTCCC
The DNA here is from genome assembly GCF_000671375.1 of Centruroides sculpturatus. Lineage (NCBI taxonomy): Eukaryota > Metazoa > Arthropoda > Arachnida > Scorpiones > Buthidae > Centruroides > Centruroides sculpturatus. The sequence goes on along the minus strand of NW_019386267.1, from coordinate 88,190 downwards.
CAGTTAATATAAACGAATAAACGTTGATGATTTCCTAATCGGGCTATATTTCCTATTCTGTGTATAATGTGTCTAGTATTTACAACCGATGTTGATGGCCATTAATAAAACTAACAGATAACAACCAGACATAAAGCAAATTCAAGAAACAATTGCTCGTTATTAATTAATTATTGATTGGAAATAAATTATCAATTGCTTTAATAAACAATGCGAATTCCATGTTTCTCACGTAAAATCGTGAAAAAACAAAAACGGAATAAAAAAAATAACAAACTTTTCGCCATCTAGAGTATCAGTTGACATTACTAGCAGCGATGCACCTATCAGCGGAAGTGTCAAAATGGCAGCTGGGCAGCTCACGCGGTTTTTGTTTCCAGCCTCTGGCAGCACATAGTAACAAATAAAAAAGAAAAAAAAAAGGAATAGTATACTTTTGCTAACTTCTGGAACGTAACCCTGTTCTGCATTAATATTATAGCACAGATTCGTATAACATGGCACTTTTTCGGAACGTAACTATCGTTTAAAATACCTGTATATATATATAACTTAAACGTTTATCTTTTTTGGATTTTTTTACGCATACGCTAGAGTAGAATGAATCTAATTAGAACAAGAAACTCATCTGCTTTCAACTGATACCAAATATCAGTTGAAAGTTATCAGTTATTTCTTAAGAATTATCACAACGATTGGAGGAAAACAGAAACACAGTAATTGAAAAATACAAATAATGTTGAGAGCGTTAAGCTGAAGTCACACTTACAGAAAAACAAACACCACTGAAAACGTAAACTGATAGTCAAAACCAGAAAATTTTACGTCCCTTACCCGTAAAATTTTTGGAAAATCGACTGCTCAGTGCAAAATTTTTTCTGGTCACGTAAAATGTAGATGTTGACCAATGGGAGTAATGACGTGTTTACTATGACACTGATGTCGCTGCTGTGCTGCCTGAGGCTGGAAACGAAAAACCGCGTGAGCTGCCCAGCTGCCATTTTGACACTTCCGCTGATAGGTGCATCGCTGCTAGTAATGTAAACTGATACTCTAGATGGCGAAAAGTTTGTTATTTTTTTTTATTCCGTTTTTCTTTTTTCACGATTTTACGTGCGAAACACGGAATTCACACTGAATGGAAAATTGCCATTACCGATAGGTGAGCTTTGCTTTTCTATGTGAGGATCCGAATCCAGACTTTCAGTATATTTATATCATTATATCATAATATCACATCGTAGTTATACTTTCGTAAAATAAATGTCAACTTTTACACCTGGGAGCTAAACATCTGTTAAGTTCTCAGGCCTAATAACGACACTTTCTCATCACCTTTCGACCTAATATCTTGATTTGAACATTACAACATTAGAACAGAACAACAAAGTGACGCAGTCGTCGCCATTCCCTCTTGGATTAAAGTTAGCGAAATTTTCAGTGTGTCAGTGACAATTTCTGTGCTCAATCAGTACCCTGTCGGATTTTTCCCATTACTTTCCATTGTGCCTAGAAAAACTTTCTTGATCCAGACCAAGCCAGCGATCAAAATCCTCACCCACAAGATCCTAATCTCAACTCAAGTCAAGAATCTCAATCAAGATATCATAAAAGGTATTTATCGGCACGTGAAACTTCTGTAAACTCTCTCTCTCTCTCTCGGGAATCGGAAAAACCGTAATATCAAATATATCTAATATCTATCAAATCGTAAAAATGTATCAAAAAGCTAGCATAAAATCGAAATGTTGTATGGCCTCTCGTTACCCATTAAACAGTTGTTACGTTAACCCGTCTCTGAGTAAGTCACTTCCGGTGCGCTGTCTCTCCCTCTTTCCCAAATCTGATCGCTCCGTTACGCGACCGCTCGCATGACCTATTTAACGCGGCTTCCGTGTCCGCCGAGACACGGTGGTGTCATCCTGACAGGGCATTGAAGATGTGCCGACCCTTCGGTCACATCTATAAGTGTGACTCCAGCTTTATCCAGATATAAAAAAAAAAAAAAAACTCAGACTGCTGGTTTAAAATAGAAGAGAATTTACAGGATAATGGATAGATTAGAAAACGATTGTGAAAGTAGGGGAATGCCAGATTTGAATTGATCGAATGTACAGTACAACTAGACGATAAAGACAAACGAATCTCGCGAAGTATGCCCTCAATATAATAGTTGGTTTCAGTTTTAAATCGTTGGCGAAAAAATACAAAATATTAAATAAAACTATGAAAAAAATGTTTGAAATAACAGAAGTAGACCTCTAGTAGACTTTTACCTTCTCATTAGAAGGCAAAAGTTTACTAGAAGTGAATTCAGCAATTGTCCACTCTCTTCAAAGACACCAGAATTGCTCCCTTTACACTTGATTAATCTTGAACGATGAGAGTTACTATCCTTTCATGACTCCTCATTAATTTTTCTCCGAATTTCTTATAAACAGACAAGCAAACGGTCAGTAGTAATTCGGACAGATTTCTGATTGTTTAAAAGTCTTTAGTAGGGTTCATAAAATCATTGTCAGTTGCCGGTACCTTGATATTGTTTGCTACCATAGCCTTGGAAAATGAATTAATATAAGTTATATTAGTCTAAAAATGATATCGTTTGAATAAAAGGAAAGGCTACAAATATTAGCATAGTATTGAACTTAATTGAATTGAAGTTTTATTAAATTAGATTGCAAGTAATATGATTAAAAATAGAAATAAAAAGCAAAATGAGGAAGTAATAAATACATTTCATTAAAATTTCAAATAACAAGTAAACTAATCAACACGTAAGAGAATCAGGCGTGAAGAAATGATTGAAGCATTAGTTCTCACAGAAATCAAAACATGCAACGACTGGTTTTTCATTGAGTGCATTCCGGACTATCCTTTCGTGAAAGAACGCTTTATTTGATGAAAAAAAGTCATTTCGAACATCCTTGCTGATGTTCGAAATGATTTGTTTTCATCCAATAAAACACTTTGTTTAAAATCATAAATTTGATAATTTGTTTGTAGCTAGTTGAAAAAAAGTACAGGGAACTTGATGAACGACTTTTATCCTTTCTGCTTAAATTTTCATTCGTCCTAACATTTTTCTATATTAAATAATATACAGGATACTTCAGAAATGTTTGACCGAATTTCATTTGCTTACACATGGTGAAAAAACCCGAATAAAAAGCGAGGGCGTTTTTGACTCTGATGTTTAATTTGCGAGTAATTAATTAAGTATCAAAAACCTAGTGACATCATTTTTGTTTATAAGTACTATATAACAATGTAATATTTCAGTAAATAAATTTACTAATCACAATTTCTTTATTAAAAAAGCTAATCATTTAATCAATTTCTTTTAAGTTAATTTAATTTAATAAATATTCCAGCCAAGAATACCTTAGCCTGTAGTTAATAGTCATTTTCGATGGAGGAAAATCCTAAACCGCAAGAACACCGAAAATGAAGAAATTACTGCTAGAATTGATTTGAGGATTGCAGTATGAGTACAAGAAATATAGCTAAAACAATACCGCTTCTAATATAATTGTAATTGTTCGTGAATACTAATTGTATGTACATGGTTTAGAGTGATTGCAGACACTTGTGCCACGAATACAATTTTGTCAAATGTTTAATGGAAAATTAATAATTCGCGTTTCCTCACGATTGTGATTTTTACAGATGAAGCGATATTATCTTGCCGGTTTACATAGTTATACTTCAAAAATGGAAGTGACGTCACTGTACAGTACATTGATGGTTAATAATCGCTAATTAAGTTTAATGAAAAACCGGTTCTCGAATTTTTCATTCAGGTCTCTATGAGCCTGTGACATTTGTACAAACGTTTCTGCAAAACTCTGTATATTCATTTATATACCAGATGTATTGAATTTTCCGTAAAAGTGGCTTTGGTAGCTATCAAAATAAAAGTTTACACGAGATATTCATTTTCCAATGAAAGCGCCGAAAATTTTCTATAAAATTTTTCTACTTTTAAAGAAAATATCAGTTGATACATTTTAAAATCTATTATATATATAAATACATAAAATTGAAACAAGACTGACTTGCACTTGATGACTTGAACTGTTTGAAATTTGTCTCCGTATAAAATAGCCATCTGTAAAATAAAAAATAAATATGATATTAATGCATTTTAATGAAAAAGATCACGTATTCGCTTGACTAACACTAGGATTGGAGTTGTCATTATCGCCACTTTTTTCCTCGCGTTAAAATAAAATACTTAGTTATTATTACAAGTATGTTTTTGCCTCTTATTAGTAATTAAAATGTTTAATATAACTGTATAATATGTATAGAGCTTATCACACATTGGGCTATTTAGCATTTATCATATTAGTCTATAATTATAGTATGTGTATAGTGTATCCTCTAGATCAATACTAAAATGCATTTGGGACAAAACATTTTCGGCGATCTTCAGTTAAAATTTTTGGTCTACAATTATTTAATAAAAGGTTGTATAACAAGACTTATACAACAGCATGATATCTACCTGTTTAAAACACAATTGTACAGCACTACATAACCAAAGTTAAACATATCATATCAACAGACAATTAGCTGTTGTATGCTACCACGCATTTAATATTTTGATTTTACATTTCCTTTCCTATACGTGTTATTTCATTTTTATATGTATAGTAGATCCATTACATAATAATACAACATTCATACTTTTATACATACAGTAGTTAGTGAATACTTATTCACAGTCTCATTAATTCCATAATTAAAATGCCACAAATGTTCATACTTATGAGAATTTTGTTCCTTGAGTATTTTTTTTTCGCATGTGGGTTTATCTTTCATGTATCGTTACTCTTTAACGTGTTTGTCCTAAAATTAATAAAAATTATTTAAATACAGTATATAAAATTATATCTAATAAAAATTTTTAAAAAATTGACGTACTGTATTACTCTATGGTTGTAATTCATTTGCAGTATGTTTCTAATTATGTAAGATCACAAATTTTAACAGCAAACGCTATTACTATTGATGGAATCTTAATATACAATACAGTCATACCCNACACGAGAAAGTATTAAAATAGTTCCCGATTTAAACCTCTCAGTTATTTTTGCACCTTTACCTGACACCTGTAAACCCCAAAAAATAAAAAAAAAAGTTTAAAATTCCTTTGATATGTATGTATGTGTTTGTGTGTATGTATTTGTGCATTGATGCTATTAAATCTTGGTAGTAAAAAAGTCGAGAAGATGGAGATAGAGGGGAGGTCAAAAATCATATTTGGAGTGAAATCGAAGTTAATGGCGAATTTACTCATTATTAAAATTTACTTTTTATAAAACTCATCTCTACCGCAAAATTAAACTTTTTAGTATTTTACAATAATTCATAATATAAAAAGATTTGTTAATAAAATCTCATAACAGATGGCGCCACATACAATTTTAAATTTGTTTTCGGGAAAGTTATGCAACTCGTTGCTGTCTGTTCTATAAATCATTTGGCGCGTATTAATTAATAGATCAAAAATTAAACGCAAAACATGAAGTCAGGCGATGATTATCTGAGATCACATAAAAATTATTTTCGCGTGATAATCACGCGATAAACTGAACCTCCTCATTTCACTTGACATCATGAACAATGATATGTTAAAAATTTTAAAATGAACAATTACTTATGAATACATAATATTTTTAAATAAAACCTGTAAAAGGACAAATACAGTATGTGGAAGTCACATTTCTAACGAGCTGGTGTAAACATTGGCAAATTCGTGATAATATTAATTATTCTCTAATTATCGACTATATATTTCGTAAATGGACATGTTAACAATAGTATTAAAAGGATCATACTCTCAAGATAACAGCATGGCTTTTTGTTCTTATGAATATATTTATATCTTAGTTTTAAGGAGTATATTTCTTATGTTGCGTACAGGTAATTATTTCGTAATATTATTTGATAATTTGTGAGAAGGTCCTTTAGAATATATATTTGACCTCAATTTGAAAAAAAACTGTAGACCTATAAATGCCCACTTATCGTTTGTTTGTATATTTGTCCTTCGTTAATCTCGAAAACAGAGTTGGTTAGATGAAAGCCGAGACCAGCTAAGGAACAAAAAGCCCGATTAACTATATAATAACTTCCGATGCAAACCGGAAGTCACGTTAGATTAATTCGAAATTTTTTTCTCAAAGGCGTTAGACGACTGAATCGCTAATAGAAAAGTATGAGGTACAGGAGCAAGACACTGCTAATTTGAGATAGAGAGCATATATTTTAAATTAAATAAATTAAAAATGTGATTTAAAATTGCAGCCCTGCATTGTGACGATGTCACAATAAATAATTGATCATATATTGAACTTTCTAAAAAATTCTCCGGACTTCAAAAAATTTATCTTTTTCACATTAACAATACTTTGATGACATTTCAAGTAATAATTTTGTGATANTCAGTAGACCAAAAATTCTAACTGAAGAGAGCCGAAATGCATTTTAGTACTGGTCTAAACTCTAAAGGATGTACAATGCATATCCTATAATGATAGCTAAATAAATAGCTTACTCTGTGATAACTGAATACAGTAGATATAACATAGTAGAATTAAAAATTTTAAATAATATCGGTGTTGAACATATTACCGAACTATATACAGTAGCCCTTCTATAAAACGAGTTCATAGAGTTCGGTTTCCTATATGACCGCGAAAAAATTGCGACCGTATTGGTATAAACACGCTAAAAGAGACTCGTATAATTCAGTGAAACGTCATCGCCGACTTGTGTCGCGACAGGATTGGTCGAATCTAGACCAATAGCGGGTATTGCATAAACCGTTGAGTTTAAACGAGCAGCGGATCTACTAAAAACCATTTGTTATTTAACGGACATAAAACTTATTTTTATATTAATGATGTCTCCAAATTCAGCAAAGTTTTCGGAGAAAAATAATTTATTAGGAAGCACGCGAGCGCCATTCGATGCACCGCTCCACGACGAAAACAAGCTTAAGCAATGGCGTCGTCGAATAGTGCAAATTCGGTAAGTAATCATACAATTTTTTGTTTAATGCATAGTTTATATGAATTACAGTAGACCCCCTATAAAACGGGTTCGTATAATTACGATTCCTATAAGACAGCGAAAAAATTGTGACGGTATCCGTAAAAAACGGTAAAAAACTCCTATAATTACGTAAAACGTCATCGGGCAGCCGAACTACTTTCCGCGCCATCAAGCGCCACACTACGGAGAGATTACTATCATCTGTACAGTATTATATATAAATTAGGTACTGTACATATAATTATATATTAATTATATATAAATTAGGTACTGTATATATAATTATATATTAACTTAATTTATTGTAACTTTATTATAATTATATATATATTTTCTGCCGCCTGGCGCTACGCTACGGAAAGTTTAGGCGAACTATCGTCTGTACAGTATGTAAATTAGGTACCGTAAGTCTAATACAGCACTGTAATTTTATACATTTCTTGTGAAAGAAACATTTCTTATTCAACGGCGATAAAAATTATTTATATTAATGATGTCTCCAAAGTTCAGCGAAGTTTTCGCAGAAAAATAACATCAGAAATCTATTGAACTATTGATCTAGAGAGCTATTTGAACAAACACATTATATAAAATTTTATTAATACTTTTTCTAAAGTATAAAAACAAATTAAAAAACTCTTTCCTATATATTAGCTAACTTCAAATCAGAATTATACAATTTTAATTATTTTAAAAAACAATGCGTTTTTTCAAAAAAGACTTATCTACGGAGAAAAGCTACTTTGAACCAATTTTCCTGAAAGTCTCAGGTAATAAAGAATTGAGTCAATATTAAGATCTCTGGCTAAGATGGATGTAATGTGCCCTTAATTAAATTATGAAAAATGTGCAAATTTTTACGAAACAAACGTTGTTGCACCTACAATAATTTGGCTGAATGTTAGAGAATCTTTGAGCAATATTAGTGTAGGAACTTTAAGGCACAAAATAAATCTCGAAACCTTTTATTGTGACGATGCTTCTTTTCTTGATTAATAAATCAAGAAAACTAGCATCTTCACATTGTTTAATCAAAACTTCCCGTCGTAGTCTGTGTAATGTGCACTTCATTTACACATTGATTTTTACTATCAAATCTGGTTCTAGTATTTTATGCCACAATTTTCAAACTCTTCTTTTATTTAGTTGATTACGCTGAGCTTTATTTTTCAACTTGCTTCTACAATTTTTTTTTATTGGATTTCAACTATTTCTTAGTCATCAATAACTTTTTAACAGTATAGATTTGATGATAATTCTATATTCACGTAACATTAATGTAATAGCTTGCAGTAAGTGGTTATATGACCAATAAAATGTAACAACTATAAAAACGCACTCGAGAGAAGCTTCTACTTATTGCTTCTATTTTGCCAAGCAAAAATTTCATCGTTTTGTTTTGAGAAAGTTTTTGGTTTTACATTCTCGTCTTGTGTATAAAACACGAGAAAGTATTAAAATAGTTCCCGATTTAAACCTCTCAGTTATTTTTGCACCTTTACCTGACACCTGTAAACCCCAAAAAATAAAAAAAAAAGTTTAAAATTCCTTTGATATGTATGTATGTGTTTGTGTGTATGTATTTGTGCATTGATGCTATTAAATCTTGGTAGTAAAAAAGTCGAGAAGATGGAGATAGAGGGGAGGTCAAAAATCATATTTGGAGTGAAATCGAAGTTAATGGCGAATTTACTCATTATTAAAATTTACTTTTTATAAAACTCATCTCTACCGCAAAATTAAACTTTTTAGTATTTTACAATAATTCATAATATAAAAAGTTTTGTTAATAAAATCTCATAACAGATGGCGCCACATACAATTTTAAATTTGTTTTCGGGAAAGTTATGCAACTCGTTATTGTCTGTTTTATAAATCATTTTGCGTGTATTAATTAGTAGATCAAAAATTAAACGCAAGACATGAAGTCAGACGATGATTATCTGAGATCACATGAAAATTCTATTTTCACGTGACACTCACGCGATAGACTGAACCTCGTTATGTCACTTGACATCATGAGCAATGATATGTTAAAAATTTTAAATTGAGCAATTACTTATGAATGCGTAATATTTTTAAATAAAACCTTTAAAAGGACAAATATGTGGAGGTCACATCTCTAACGAGCTGGTGTAAACATTGGTAAATTCGTGATAATATTAATTATTTTCTAATTATCGAGTATATATTTCGTAAATGAACACGTTAACTATAGTATTAAAAGGATCATAATCTCAAGATAACTGCATGGCTTTTTGTTCTTATGAATATATTTATATCTTAGTTTTTAGGAGCATATTTCTTATGTTGCGTACAGGTAATTATTTCGTAATATTATTTGAGAATTTGTGAGAGGGTCCTTTAGAATATATATTTGGCTTCAATTTGAAAAAAAAACTGCAGACATAAGTGCCCACTATCGTTTGTCTGTATATCTGTCCTTCCTTAATCTCAAAAACAGAATTGGTTAGACGAAAGCCGAGACCAGATATGGAAAGATAAGGAACAGAAAGCCCGATTAACTATATAATAACTTCTGATGCAAACCGGAAATCATGTTAGATCAATTCGAAATTTTTTTTCTCAAAGGAGTTAGACGACTGAATTGCTAATAGAAAAGTATGAGATACAGGAGCAAGACACTGCTAATTTGAGATAGAGAGCATATATTTTAAATTAAATAAATTAAAAATGTGATTTAAAATTGCAGCCTGCATTGCGACGATGTCACAATAAATAATTGATCATATATTGAACTTTCTAAAAAATTCTCCAGACTTCAAAAATTTATCTTTTTCACATTAACAATACTTTGATGACATTTCAAGTAATAATTTCGTGATATATTGGTTATTTTGTGATACTTCCTTTTGGACCTAAAAATATGAAAGAAACACAGGATATGTTCAACAAACATTATCTATAAGTTACATATACAGGTATTATTATTTTACTTCTCTAATCAACGATAATTAATTACTAAAAAGTCCTTGTGTTTGATATGTCTTGAATTTTACAGAGAAAGCTAAGAATGTTGTCGAATACTAAGGAAATTTAAACTGCAAATAAAAAAATAATAATAATCGCGTGTTTAAATATATGTCCAGTTCTTATTTTATTGAAATATCAAAGTACAATTCACTCACTATTTATAGTGAGTAAATTGTACTATGTTTGTAAACTTAAGATAAAGCTACTCTCCTAAAACACTTCTACGAATTTCCATTTTTCTTTTTTTTTTTTACAATAGAAATCGTTTTGATCTCTATTGTAAGAATTATAACAGCTATAAAATAACAGTTTAATCAAACGAACAAAATTTTCAAATTTAATATATTCCCCGCTATCTGCGAGCAAAATTTCAAATCCCATCTTACGTTACTTATTTGATGAAAATGAATTAAAAAGTATCACGAAAGTACCAATGTTTATCTACAGAATTTCAGACTTCTCGTAGTGAATCTGGACGGCAAAATGTCAATCGCATAACTCCAACACGAGCCAACGAATTTACCGTATATTCCGGCGTATAAGACGACTTTTTAACCCAGGAAAATGTTCTCAAAGTAGTGTCGTCGTCTTATACGGCGAATATGCCCCAAACTCTATATTTTAACTACAAAAGTCGGGGGTCGTCTTATACGCCGGAATAAGTGTTTCAAATTTATACGGACAGGAAAAAATTAAAGTGAAACCCAAATTTGCTGCATTAAGTGACAAATATTTTATTAAAAATAACATGGATTTACATGTTTACACACTACAAAATAAGAATTTTAATCAAACATTAACATTTTGTCACTGAAAATAATATTTTTGAAAATTTTGTACAAAAAAACTGTTACATATTTATCCGGACAGGTTTCAAATTGCAATGTTTTCTTACAATTTAATGACCAATGTAACCACCATTTAACTAAATTACATTAAATACTCGATTAGGCATTGTTTCAATTAGATTCTGAAGGAATTCAATCTTAAGTTTATCCCAAGTATCTAAAATTGCTGCCTTCGAATCATGAAATGGGAAAACTGCTTTCCATTGGCATAAACTGTACGAACCATCATCCTCCAAAGATTTTCCATCGGATACAGGTCAGGGCATCTAGCAGGCCATGTCATCAGATGAATATTTTTACGTTTAAACCACATTTTTGTTGATTTAAAGGCATGCACAGGGGCATTGTCTTGTTGAAAGATCCAATTTGGTCCCCAAATATTTGTTCAAGCTTCCAATAAATAATCTTCAAGCATGCCTTGATACTTCTCTGAATTTATTCTTTGAGTTATAAATGCTAAATCCGCGTTTCCATTGAATCCAAACGCACCCCACACTGTTATTGATCCCCACCCATTTGGCGTTTTGAAAATATTTGTTTTTCGGTTCTTAAATCGTGCCAATAATACTTTCAACCGTCTGGACTATCTAAGATGAATTGTTTTTCATCACTGAACAAAACTTCAATCCATTCTTTGGACTAT
>NW_019386267.1:56555-75015 GCF_000671375.1 Centruroides sculpturatus | reverse complement strand
TGAACAACATAAAGAATTTGTATTACAATTAGATATGTAAGCTGATTTGCATATTTCAATGCTTGAAACTAAACAATATTCTATTTAAGTCATGAAATGAGTGCCTGTCCGGATAAATATGTAACAGTTTTTTTGTACAAAATTTTCAAAAATATTATTTTCAGTGACAAAATGTTAATGTTTGATTAAAATTCTTATTTTGCAGTGTGGAAACAAGTAAATTCATGTTATTTTTAATAAAACATTTGTCACTTAATGCAGTAAATTTGGTTTTCACTTTAATTTTTTCGTGTCCGTATAAATTTGAAACACACCTTATACGGTATTTATAATCTAAAACGGCCATAATACTTATCATGGACTCTATTTTATACTTTATCCAAAACGGTTTATTGGTCATGGAGATATTAAAGATCAGATTTGGCACTTTATCATTAACACGTTCAGCCGAGCTTTAATGCAGAGCGCTACGGCGTTCTAGCATTCTTGATTTGATAAAACAACAAAATATGGGTTAACTATTTATTGCTTCGTCTGCTTCGAGACTGACGACATGAGCAGATCGGATAAATTTGATATTTCCAACATGCCAATTTTTCTATATTATGCATATTTATCATAAAATGCATATTTATCATTGTATTTCGTCCAATTCTGATAAAAATATTTTTTCCAAACAAATTATACTTTTAAGTTTTGAAAAGATCAGTAAAGAAATGTGAAATATTTTTAGTATGAATTTTTATATTAAAAATGTCGACAAAAATCGTATTATTTTTGGTCGAAGTCTGATTTATTCTTAACAAAACAGATGGCAACATTAAATTGCATTAAATTTTACAAGAATCTTGTGACTGATTAAACGAAAGTTTTCTTTTTAAAATGCCTGTTTTTTAAACAAAAAACATAACTGACGTTGAATATCGTACAATAATACGCGATCGTATATAATATTTTGACTATAACTAGAGTGTTTGAATTTTTCAAGTGATGTGAAATTATATTTATGAAGTGTAAGATGTAACTTAAGAATTCTAACGTCATAGCAATATTTATCTTACTGTTATCTCATCTCTCTCTTTTACCTTATTTATGCTTTTCCCCATTAAAATTATACTTCATACTAACTTTCCTGTCCTGTATATTTAAATAATCTATCTATGACAAATTAAACAAGAGGAATGCTCTGATTTTTATTGTTTAATTTTAAATTAACACTTTTTGTGATTTGGCATGATAAAAATTAATAATATAATAAGTATTTTTACTATTTTGTTCCTTAATGTTTAATTATAAAAAATTGTAAAATTTTAAAAATCAAAAAGTTCAAATTGACATACTTTATAAAACATAAAATAAATAACATTAGCTAATAATATAAATACATAGGGAAAGGTTGCTCAAGTCGTACCCGATAAAAAAGCCAGCATAAATTGTAGGATCTATTAAATAAAAAAGAATTATTTGTTTAATTTAAAACTTTTGTGAACGTTGTTGTTATTCATTATGATAAAGTTCGAATTACCTGAACCTTTTTACATGAAATTAACAAAACTTATCAAACTAAGGTCGGTACGACTAAGGAAATTAGTTTCCTAAGTTGTTCTTTTTCTTAGGTATTACTTAAGCTATAAATTACCATTTATAGCTTAAAGCCAAATTAGCTTAAACAGCTAATAGCTTAAACAACTAAAGCCTATATTTCTTAATTTTTTTTCTTAGGTATTACTTAAGCTATAAATTACCATTTATAGCTTAAGTAATACCTAAGAAAAATATTAAGAAATATAGGCTTTAGTTGTTCTTGTTTAAGTAATTTATTTGAATACAAATATTTTAAACACGTTTCCGTCGCATTTTCAGTTATTACAAACATCGCAAACATATTTCTTTGTTTTTTTTGTCAATTTCAGTACATTCGTTGATCATGCACCCGTGTCTTACGTTTTAAGCACTGAATCATGCATTCCTCACGATCTTCTGCACAAAGATTACAAAACCAATCGCTGTTCCTTATTTTTCTTTGCTTTTATCTTTTTAACATTCGTTGTTTGTATCTTCCAACTGCTCATTTCCTTTTATAAGGTATTTTCTGCTATTGCCATTAAAGTTGCCTCTGGAGTGTGTAAAGACAAGGAAGGGTTAATCCTCGACGATGACGTCGTAGAGTTAGTTTAGAAATTTTATATTGTCTGTGTGCTAAATTAAATGCTTAATTAATATTACATGTTACTGCGTAATGCTTAATGCCTCGTCGATATCTTATTGTTTCTATTATAAATTCTTGTGTGATACGCTTCTTGTCTTGTGTTCAATTATACTAGCGCTAAGGTGGCTTTTTTTGTTTTTGCTAGACTTATTATAACATCAGTAAAAAGAGGACAAACTTTAGAAAAACTTTTTATTCCTTTGAGAATGCATTTCGAACAATTGTGTCCCTTTTCAACTCTGCGTGTTACAACTATATAGGGAAAAAATTACATACAAGTTAGCATAATGTATACAAGTTTGTACAAAAAACGTCGTGATGTTACAAATTTGTAGAAGAAGATTGTAGAATATTTTTATTATATCCTGTATCTCCGCAGTTCTATCAGTTTCGTGAGTATTCGTCGTAAGATTTTCTCAATGTACATGTAAAAGATGTTTTTTTTTTATGTAAGTCGGTACTTCAGATGTGTAACGTATGATACTGTCAACGGTGCATGATCTTTTGTATTTTTTTTTAAAGTGGTTTTGTTATTAAATCTAGTGACAAGGATATGTCTGCGAAAATACAGGATGTAATAAAAATATTTTTAATGAACGGATACAGCAAAAGCACACTCAACAAATGGATCAACACCAAAAATTCTAATAAGTACGGACATAAAAACAATATCATTACTCAAAATTATTTTAAAATTTCATACGAACTAAATATATTTGAAAGAATCAAATTTGAATCACACAATTACGGCATAACCTTAGCACCAGAAAAACTTCCTTGTTTGAATTACAAGATAAACTCATATAATTATAATAATATATGGAACCAAAAAAACGTAATTTACAAACTCATTGCAACTGCACTCCCCCAAATCCTATATAGGTGAAACTGGTAGAAATCTTAAGACCCGATTTAAAAAACACATAACCGCGATTAAATATAATAATTAAAACTCAGCTGTTGCTGTCCATTGTAACAACGGAGGTTGCCAAATCATTAAGGAAACCGTAAAAATTGTAATAAAAGAATCACATACGCAAAAAAGATGGTATGAACATCTAGAAATCCTTAAAAACAAAGACATTGTGATGAATAATAACATTCGCCAAAAACTACATGAAACTTGGTACCCATAATTGACCAAGAGAATCGCGAGGGGGGAGAGGAGTAGATAATTAATGTGCTAAAGTACGACAGTTTCTCGTTATCTATGCATCCTTCCATGCGGTACCCAGGATTCTTATAGGTCTCACTTTCACTTCCTCCTTCATTTTCTAAATTTCCCTACCACTCAAAAAAACCTTTTTTCGACCCTCCCCTCTCTTAACACCATTCTCACCCATTATCTCTTCCCTATCTCAAGACGATGCTTTTCTGTTACATCCTGTTAACTTTCCTATTTACATCTTGTGTATCACCACATCGTGTACAACTCTACACGATGTGTAAGTTAAAACAATTTTCTTATGTTTTTTCTATTTTACTGTGCACTTTCTTCACTTTATCATTCTGTCGTTCTCAAAATGTTTTCTATTGATCTTTCCGTAATTAAGGTCACGGTTTCCCAAATTTCATAGTCTTGCCTCTGCATCGTACCATGTATACTGGGATATTTTCCCAAGACTATGTACCATACCGTTATATTTGCAGTAAGTCCAAACTTTTTACATATATGTAGTTTGTTTTCCCTTTAATAAATCATTTTCCAATTTACCATTGTTTTTTAGCTTATACCTGTTAACCATAACCATCCATATTTTATCTAATGTCTCATAACCCTGTTGTTTCCTGTTTGTTCTTCTACAAATTTGTAACATCACGACGTTTTTGTACAAATTTGTATACATTATGCTAATATGTATATAATATTTTCCCCTATATAGTTGTAACACACAGAGTTGAAAAAGGTATAATAAGTATTATAAAATCGTTTTGACATGTATTAAACAATATAATTAAAAAAAAAATTAAACAACACCTAAAATTAAACAAAAAAGAAAATCAAAATAAAAGAATATTATATATTGTTGAATGTTTTTCCTTACTTCTACCTACACTTGATAAATGTTAACAACAGAGAGAGTAATTCTTTAAATAGTACCAGTACGATTTGTGAATCATAAATGAGTACAACTTAAGGCACGTCACGAGTTACATTTCAAACAAACATAAGAAAACAATAAATAAAACTATTACGATTTTGTTTCGAGTAAATAACTATTTAAAATACAGAATGAACAGTTAAAAAGGAAAATGAATTTATGAATAATTTACTTGCTACAAAGCTACCAAACATATACAGAAAATTATAAAAAACAACAATAAATTTAATTGCTGAGAAAATCTGTTACTACGTCGTCAGTGACAAACCTCACTACGTGAACCAATATTGTTAGCTAAAGTGTTCAGTACATCCTATTGCCGTTAGAGCCGCTGTTGCCGTGCCATTAAATTCAAAATGTAAAAGGTACGATTTTGGCAGTGGTATGACTTGAGCAACCTTACCCTACTATTAAAAATGATTGTTGAAGTGGTTAAAACCTAATTATAGCACACTTTTTATTTATTCAATTAAACAGGTGAACACACCAAAGACTGAGGTCATAATTATTGCCGATTTTGCAACGTTAAGTGTAAAGATACTTAAAACTTAATGAACTTAAAAAATTCTTATGACACTTAAAAATAGTTTCACATACACATACAAAAAAGAAAAATAAGTGCTAGAATCGAATGGAACTTAGTGTTAAAGTAATGGTGTTGATAATACAGTAAATCCTTGATGATAATTTAATCAATGAGTTAATTTCGAATTATTATTTAAAGATATTTTTAAGTAGATGTATTTTAAATCTGTCCCTCTGCTACAGAATAGTAAGTAGTTAATTTAAATTTATGCCTCGACTTTATGTTTAATTACTTTTTAAGACTAACAAAATATTAATAACATTTGCTTTTATTTCACAATTCACGAAGGACTTATATACTACAGGAAAATTAACATAATTAAAAATTCAGTATTCGATGTTTATTTGGTAGGCTTATTATCTCCCTTTTGTATTTATTATGATATAAAAGAGACAGTGTTTTAATACACTTAATTAATATCAGAAAATAAATTACATTTTCGGACTTACCGCATCAATCATCCTCTTCTTAATCTCATGATAAGAGACGCTTAATTTGTTAGCTTCATTTACGTTTCTTTTAAAAATACGAGAATGTTTCTTTGGATTTTGTAGAACTATGTTCATATAATAGGAATTGTTGGCTATATATACATACAAAAATATAAGGTATTAAAATTCTAATAATAGTTTCTCTTGCAACATTTTTCATTATTAAAAAAGTAATTTTTATCATTACATAAAAATATATGTTATGTTAAAAAGAAATTCATAATAACAATAATTTTTTTTGAAAAATGAAAAGTATTGTATATTTGAAAATACATAATTTGAATTAAAATGGCAGACAGCATATTTCACAATTTTAAACAAATATATTGCGAGAGACCGGACCTAACGTTTTTCGTCTTTGAAGCATTTTTTTCCCATTTTTATTACTGGAGAATGATTACATCTTTCTCTCCGGAGTCGTTTCTTTTCCTAGGGAACTCACCGGATGTGTCACTGGGAACTAATATCAAAAATTCCCGATCAATGAAAAAAGATAACGTGATTTAGAAATATAAAAAAAAAGAGTGACTCAGGAACAAGAAGGGAGTCCGGGAGTTCGCCAATCGCCCTTCTTGAGAAAGGATATTCGAGTGTGCTTTATCACCGTCGTTCCCCTGACTGTTGTTCCTTGTTTTTTGGACAATCGAGGTTCTCCCTCCAGGAATCCTATTCGGATTTCTCCGTCTAGAAGCTTGAATTTTTCCTACGAACTTGAACTTTTCTACCCGGGTGCACCCACTCCAAGACCGTCCGACGAAGTTCTGAATCGACGGAACAAGGTATTTATCGCCGCGCGAAAAATAAATGTAAACTTTCTCTCACGGTCAGGAATCCGTTAACCTCAGATGACCCTATATAGCTATAGATACTTTAACTCGTTACTAGAAAACTAAAGAGAATTCTCGGTTACTTTTTGTATTTGTGTGTAGATGTAAATAAATAAACTTGTACTATTCGTTCTAATTAAGTAGTAGTGTGCACTTCTTCCGATCCGCCATCTCTCAATCCTCCTCCATCCCGAATCAGATCGCCCGCGCACGTGCCGAATTTGCGGCCATTAAGGTTTCTGTGTCTATCCTACAAGACACAGTTATGTCAGTTCTGACGAGACACTAAAGAGATGCCGACTCTCTGGTCACAATATAAATAAAAACTAAAATGTCTTCTAGCTTCCGTCCTGTCTAATCATCAGGAACAAGTCTTCACTTTGCAGAGACTTTTTATTGTAGGCTAATGCCTCTGCACAAATATGTAAAATAGTTATAAGTAGGCTGACGATAAGCCAATTCCTTGTTTAAAAATATACATAAAATAGAGAATGTTGTTTTTGATGACACCGGTCAAGATGATTTTTGGCACACAGAAGAGAGAAATCGTGTCTAATAGAACTTTTTGTACTGATTTCATATATGTGATTGAAAGTCTTCTATCACCCTCTAATTTTCTGTAATCATAGACTTAAATTTTGCTCCTTGTCTGAAAGTCCATAGAAATTACATCCATAACAGCTGTGATGGATGCACTTGATCATAAACATAATACCATGGAATGGAGAGTTTTCATCGATTCTTCTAAGATTAGTCTTAAGGCAGTGATTTTACATAATGGAAACAAATTTCCTTCTGTGTCATTAGCTTATTCAACTAAAATGAAAAAAACCAAGGAAAATATAAAACTCTTACTTGAAAAAATTCATTATTACAATACAATTGTTTTGATCATATGTTACAATACAATTGATCATATGTTTTGATTTAAAAGTCCGTGCATTATTAATGGGTTTGCAGCTTGGCTATACTAAATTTTGTTGTTTCTTGTTTGAGTGGAACAGCAGAGACAAAAAAAATCATTACGTCAAGAAGGAATTGCAATACGTAAAATGTTTTTTCCTGGCCAAAAAAATATCATTCATATCCCATTAGTCAATGCTGACATGATTCTTCTACCTTCACTTTATATAAAGTTAGGATTTTTCAAAAACTTTGTCAAGGAAATGAATGTAAACAATGTTGGATTTCATTATTTAAAAAAAAATTTCCTCATATAAGTAATGCTAAAATCAAAGCTGGAATTTTCGTGGGCCCAAAATAAGACTAATTAAAGATGAAAAATTTGAAAGCTTGTTAAGCACAGTTGAAAAGTCAGCATGGAAGTCATTCAAAGATGTTGCACAAAATTTCTTGGGTAATCACAGAGCTCCAAATTACTGCAAAGTTGTGAATGAGCTCTTAAAATTCTACAATGATATGGATGTAATATGCCCCTCAAAATGCATTTTTTTGTATTCCCACTTGGATTTCTTCCCCGGCAATCTTGATACTGTCAGTGACGAACACGGGGGGGGGAGCTTTTCTATCAAGACATCTCTAACATGGAAAAAGATATCAGGACTAGTGGAATTCAAGAATGCTTGCTGATTACTGTTTGACACTCCACAGGACTTCTCCAAACGCCAAACATAGCAGAAGCTCCATATCTCGCCATTTTAGACAAGGTAAATAAATACGTGTATGCATATTGTCTAAATAAATATGTTTTACGTTGAAACTGGATGTCACAAAAAATCCAGACATAATGGAGAAAAACTGTTTACATATTTGAAAACTGCATAAAAAATTTTATTAGGATTAGGTATTTTCATTTGTGTACCCCCAAAAAAGCTTTCATTTTGTATCCCAGTTTGATTAGACAGGACGGAAGCAAGAAGATATTTTAGTTTTCTTCTATATACTTGGTTAAAATTATAATTAAATAATTTATTACATTGTTTCTTTTCATCTTGGCCCTCTTTTTTCTCTATGAGCACGAAGAGGGTCTTTTTATCATTCCCTTTGTGGTTCGACCAGGCTCACAACGGGGCAGCCTGATAGTGATGAGGGAATGGTCCTGACAAATCCTGGAAGGACTACTTCGGAAAACTCCTGAGATTTTTCGACCCATCTGGATTCGTTTCCAGATTCCCGAAATAGATGCATGGTCCGTATATTCCACTGGTCATGATACTCCCTATTCTTGAAGTGTTAAAATTTTACTAACGCTCTTGCTCCCACTGATGGCGCAGAGATCGCTGTTTGATCACTTTTCTGCTAGATTTGAATGGCTGTTTACGTACATAAGGGTTTTAATATGTAAATATATTAATCATTTTTTTGTTTTGTACAATACTTTTTCAAATGCATTAATGGTTCTTAACTGTTTTCTCGAATATTGTAATTAATTTCGCAGAAAAAAGTTAACTATAAACAATATACATTATAGGCTATATAGTGGGCTATATACATATACCGGTATATATATATATATATATATATATATGTTCTAACATAAATAATTATATATGTTAGAACACTTATGTTGCTAGGATAAATTATAATTTATCCTAGCAACAGATTCTGATAGCAATAAGATTACTGATTAGCCTACTTAAAATAAGTAGCTCAGAAATAATCGTAAAAACAGTGATACTATATTAAAACAAATAAATCTTTATTGCAAGTGGGATATTTTCCTTTTGTTTTTAGTTTTTGTTTTGATGTATTTACTGCATTCTTCACTTTTGTAAAAAAAATTAGTCTGATTACAATGTACAAATGAATAACTAGCTATTAAGTGCACTTCTATGACCAGCAGCAGTACATTCATATTGCAACCTCACTAACTGTGAATCGGCTAGGACAAAGTTCACAACATTGAAAAACTATTTTAATCAGAAATTATTTCAGCTGTATATTAACCACTTATCCATCCGGTCTAATTGTAGCGATTGAATACAATATTATTATATTATACACTCATACTGAAATCTTAATAAAGGAATTTAAGGTTTCTTTTATAAATTCAATCAATAAACCGCTAAGTTGAGGGAACCATTACATTTACTTAAAAAGAAATGTTTTCGGACCTATTTGGTCAAAGATCAGCTCTTCAAACANGCAATAAGATTACTGATTACTTAAAATAAGTAGCTCAGAAATAATCGTAAAAACAATGATACTATATTAAAACAAATAAATCTTTATTGCAAGTGGGATATTTTCCTCTTGTTTTTAGTTTTTGTTTTGAAGTAATTACGGCATTTTTCACTTTTGTAAAGATAATGTAGTCTGATTATAATGTAAAAATGAATAACTAGCTATAAGTGCACTTCTACGACCATCTGCAGTACATCCATATTGCAACCTCACTAACTGTGGATCGTCTAAGACAAAGTTCACAACATTGAAAAAATATTTTAATCAGAAATTATTTCAACTGTATATTAACCACTTATCCATCCGATATAATTGTAGCGATTAAATACAATATTATTATATTATACACCCATACTTAAATCTTAATAAAGGAATTTAAGGTTTCTTTTATAAATTCAATCAATAAACCGCTAAGTTGAGGGAACCATAACATTTACTTAAAAAGAAATGTTTTCGGACCTATTTGGTCAAAGATCAGCTCTTCAAATAGAACTTAGAATAAATAAATGTACAGATACATTGAAAGTTAAGTTTAGAAAATTTACATTTAAAATTTTATATAACTTAGAACAAAAATTTACAAATTAAAAATTAACATTTGATTACAAACAATTATAGAAGTTGTGAAATTCGAAAAACTGACTAATAGTAATGTATACTTTAGATATGAAATTCTTGGGCAATTCATAAAAATTTGAAATTTTTAAAATAAAATTTTCAAAAATTTATAAATACTCAAAAATTCATAAATACTCAAATTCATAAAACTAAAAAAAAAATTAAAAATCCATTTTTTTAATTAATAAAAGTAAGCTTAAAAGTACTGTAAAACTTTTTGAAAAATATTATGTTATATGACAGTCGAATACGCAATTGTTATATAACATAATAATATAATAAATGAACCTGCCTAAGAGCTTTATACAATTGAAGAAATTCGAATCACGTATCAATTACCTCAATGTTAAATGTAGACTTAGGACAAGAGTGGGCAATCTTTTTAAGTGTGCGTAGCAAAATCGTGAAATTTGTGATGCGAAATTTCTTAACTTCCCAACCGAAATTTTCGGAAACATATTACTATTTAAATTCTTTCCATATAATCAAAAATCCACATATTTACACACTTTAGAAACGCGATAAATTCTTTATGAAACACGAAAAAATATGTAGAAGGTATGGTTGCTGTATCTTCAAAATTCTGTGTGTAGCGTCCTTGCAATCGAAACAATAATTTTGATAGACGACCATACAGCAATTAGTTAGAAAACGTTACGGTTTATTTAAAACACTTTTTTTAAATTCAGATGCATTTCGGGTTAATTTGTATTTCCAACCCTTCTTCAGTGCTGTTAAAATTACAAAACACAAGGTAAGTTTTACGACATTGGCAAGTATGACGTAAAAAAGGAGGAGTAAACAATAACAAAAAAACTTACATGTCATATAATTGTTTACCCCTCCTTTTTTTACGCCATACTTGCCAATGTCGTAAAACTTATTTTTAAAATTTTCGCTGGATTATATTGTCAATATATAAAAAGACAGTCATTTTCCAAAAATATTTTGGAGCGATCACCATTTATTTCTTTAAAATGTTTCATAACAAACTTGAGGCGACCCGACCTTTCCTTTTAGGCTACATGGCCGCCTATATAGTTACTTAAAACAAAGAAATAATCCAATAAAAAATATATACAATTTGTAAAAATGTAGAAAAATTGGAATTGGTGACCTTACGACATCTTAGGCTTGCATCCTTCTCCATTCGGGAGTTTTTTTATATATTAACAATATTATCATCCAGCGAAAATTTTAAAATTAAAAAATTTCTGTGATAATTCGCCGCCAGAGGGAGAAGGATAATCTACATTTACCAGCGCAACTTTTAAGTAGATATAATGACCAGAAACTCCCGAATGGAGAAGGATGCAAGCCTAAGATGTCGTAAGGTCACCAATTCCAATTTTTCTACATTTTTACAAATTGTATATATTTTTTATTGGATTATTTCTGTGTTTTAAGTAACTATATAGGTGGCCATGTAGCCTAAAAGGAAAGGTCGGGTCGCCTCAAGTTTGTTATGGAACATTTTAAAGAAATAAATGGTGATCGCTCCAAAATATTTTTGGAAAATGACTGTCTTTTTATATATTAACAATATTATCATCCAGCGAAAATTTTAAAATTAAAAAATTTCTGTGATAATTCGCCGCCAGAGGGAGAAGGATAATCTACATTTACCAGCGCAACTTTTAAGTAGATATAATGACCAGAAACTCCCGAATGGAGAAGGATGCAAGCCTAAGATGTCGTAAGGTCACCAATTCCAATTTTTCTACATTTTTACAAATTGTATATATTTTTTATTGGATTATTTCTGTGTTTTAAGTAACTATATAGGTGGCCATGTAGCCTAAAAGGAAAGGTCGGGTCGCCTCAAGTTTGTTATGGAACATTTTAAAGAAATAAATGGTGATCGCTCCAAAATATTTTTGGAAAATGACTGTCTTTTTATATATTAACAATATTATCATCCAGCGAAAATTTTAAAATTAAAAAATTTCTGTGATAATTCGCCGCCAGGGGGAGAAGGATAATCTACATTTACCAGCGCAACTTTTAAGTAGATATAATGACCAGAAACTCCCCAATGGAGAAGGATGCAAGCCTAAGATGTCGTAAGGTCACCAATTCAATTTTCCTACATTTTTACAAATTGTATATATTTTTTATTGGATTATTTCTTTGTTTAAAGTAACTATATATGCGGCCATGTAGCCTAAAAGGAAAGGTCGGGTCGCGTCATGTTTGTTATGGAACATTTTAAAGAAATAAATGGTGATCGCTCCAAAATATTTTTGGAAAATGACTGTCTTTTTATATATTAATCGTAAAACTTACTTTGTTTTTTGTAATTATAACAGCACTGAAGAAGGGTTGGAAATACAAGCCAACCCGAAATGCATCTGAAATAAAAAAAGTGTTTTAAATAAACCGTAAGGTTTTCTAACTAATTGCTGTCTGGTCGTCTATCAGAATTATTGTTTGGATTGCAAGGACGCTACACACAGAACAAAAAACTAACAATATTTAAAATGTNTTTCGCTTCTAGGTTTCAAACGTGTAACAATGTACAAAAAATTAACAAGGTTAATACAAATAATTTAGTTTATAAAATTACCAAATTTGCACGCTCCATTCGTTGACATCACCATCGAAAGTGGACAAATGCATTTACTGATATTTTTGTTTTCATCATATTCACATTCAAGATTTTTCTTTTTACATTCCTGCGTTTCGTCATTAGTACAGTCACCTGAAATGTGTAATAATATAAAATTCAAAAATGTTATTATACAATATTTAGAAGTAACCCATTATTAATTTTCCGTACTTGAACAAATTCCATTTTCTAACTCTCTTAATCCTTCAAGACAAACACATTCATATCCTTCATCATTCTTTTCACATTGTGCATTTTTCTTAGAACAATCAACATCTCCTATTTCACCTTTCGCACAAAACGCTTTCTCTAAAATGTACATTATTTAATTAATCAAATTATAAAAATAAGATTAATATTTTTCCAGTAACAAACATTACTGAAAATTACTTTAAAACAAGTTACACAAGTTATAAAGTCTATTGACCTGACTTATAGTCGGTACGTCATTCATTTTAAAATATTTTTAAAAATGCTTGATTGAAGTTTTAAAATTTATATGATTTACCTATACAGGTGTTCCCATCTTTAGAGTATTCGTATTTTCCTGTACAATTACATCTAAATTTTTCTTTATCCCAAGATACACAATCCATTGGACAGATTTCTTCAATTTTTGAACTATTGCATATATCTAGTTAAAAATTAAATGTATGCATCAATTTTAACAAAAAATTTTTATTAATTACATAAAACTAAACATTAGTTACTAAATATACTTAGTAATTTTTCCGATTTTTTTAGCACTAAACGAGAATTTTAATTATTTTCATAGTAAAACGAGAAATGTCATAAGTCATAACAAATTTACTTTATAATGGTTCACATTTAATGTAACATATGCTGTTTGAGAAAAANTAGTTTCCTAAATTTCAAGATAAAAGTGTTATTAAATTACTGTCGAAAGTCTGTCTTCACGCTATAATGAATAATTAAACTAGATAGACCGATAGTTCAATCAATGTTAACTCGCTTATAGGCATAATTAAAATTTAAAATAATACTTTACCTCTATATGAGAAAGTAAAAATTATTAAAAATGAATATAAAAAAATGAAACCAAATTAATACTAAATAAATCAAACCTAAAAATAATGAAATAATAATTATCACTCTGGACTTTACACCGAAACCGAAACTAAAACAAGAATTAAAAATAAAATCAGAATTAATTAATATATATTCAGAAGAGATGATCGAAAGATTTGATCAATAGAAACTACTTTTAAATAAAGTAATTGAATTAATTTTAAAAACAAAATTAATTTTCTTACGATTGGATAAGAGCTGGAAATTATAAGATAAGGCATATTTCTACTACAAAATATGAAAATTGTATAAGATGATCCTCCCTACTCAACGGGTGTCTAGGTAATATTAAAGCGATTTAGCCAATCAGCAATCGTTGGCACATTAATTTCCCATCATTTTAATTAATTCTGATTTTATTTTTAATTCTAGTTTTGTTTCGGTTTCGGTTTCGTTTTCAGGTGTAACGTCCAGAGTGGTAACTATTGATATTATTTTATTGTTTTTAATTATTATTTTTAGTTTTAATTAATATGTTTGATTTATTTAGTATGAATTTAGTTTTATATTTTATATTCATTTTTAATAATTAACGGATTTTGTGTTCATATGTCAATTTGAATTTTAAAAATGTGTCTTTTGTTTGTGTTGTTATCAAGGGGATCGGAGTAGTCATGATAACGAGATTTTAGCGAAGTATTTTCTCTCGAAAGGGTAAAAACATTCGTATCAGATTATTAACCTGTATTAATTTTCGGCGAAAAGTTACCATTTTTACTGTATAAGTACTAGCTGTACCCGGCCACGCGTTGCTGTGGCTCAAAATGTATCTGTTATAAATGTATAACGAAATTCCTCCCATTCCCCATGGAGGAATTTCGAAAAATCTCTTCTTAGTGCACATTATCTTGACGTGCCCTATTAAAACGTAATCAAAAACGCAAAAAACCGCATCTAAAATAGAATAATAGAAGACCAGTTCTTCACGATAAGCCTTAATTTTGTCCCTCTCCCCGCGGGGGGGATTTTGAAATCTAAATAATATAAAAACGCGCGTATTAAAACGCAATCAAAACCGCAAAAAACGCATCTAAAATAGAATAATAGAATACCAGTTCTTCACGATAAGCCTTAATTTTGTCCCTCTCCCCCGCGGGGGGATTTTGAAATCTAAATAATATAAAAACGCGCGTATTCGAATGCAACGTTGTGTCAAAATTTCAAAGCAATTTATTACTATTGCATTTGAGATTATTTATTTGTTTATTGTTAATTTTTGTAGCGTGTGACTTTATTTCTGTTTTAAATTTAGTATATTTTCATTTTACTGTAGAAAATTCAACATTTAAATGATCGGTCATATTATTAAAATATTCATAAACTATATACTTACGAACACATTTATTGTTTTCGTGAACGTAACCTAAGTTGCATTCACATACACCATCTTTCAATATTCCATTCTCACAAGTTATATTATCTTTTCCTTCTAGATCTGTAATTGAATATAAAGCTTTAGAACTTTATGCTTACTTTTAGAATAATGTTACGTTTATTTACAAAATAACAAAAATATGGACACCACATTAGCCCCTTCTCCATTACATATCATACATGTAAAGGAAATATTCAAGTAAATACGTATATATATAATACTATTACATATTGGCATCTTAATTAACTTATAATTTCGGTTTATAGAATTAACGCTTAATCGGACAAGCATTTGTTTAGGATAAATCTTGATGACAAAAATAAATCAAGATAATCATAATTTGCTTCGGTTACTTAGGAATTGCTGTTTAATGGTAACTGTGGCTGATAGATAATGCACTTTTGTGATGTATGGCGAGGAGGCTATTTTTAGACCACTCAGTAACAAACATATGTATGAATATATATTTATTTGTCACTGAGTGAATTGGCAGTGTGGTAATTCTACTCGTTTTGACTGCTAGACAGTCATTGCTACAGTATTGTCATTGCTACAAGTATGTATTGTTTGGATCGACTCATTTAGTAGCAGAGAGCTATATTCAGTGTAGCGATTTTTTTCAAAATTGATTTTAATTGAAATTTTACAGAATTAACCCTAAATATTCTACAATAAAATCAAAGGCTAGTACAAATAAAGCTATTTATCTAAGTTAACAGTAGAATAGACTTACAATAGCATATCCGATACAACAGCATGATAAACTACAGTAGCTACAAATAAATATCACATTATGGACAGTAGTGAACTTTCCAAACATAGGAGTGTTGAGATAAATCAATAGTTCTCTATCGTAACTAAATGAAATGTACCTGTTAGTAATCAAAAGCTGAAAATAAAGTCGGTAACATGCTAAAAAGCTGATTCCTTTGCTTCGAAATATAAAGAGTTAATTGTGTAGTTTCGACCAGAGTCTGAAACTTCGACCAAAATCTGTTTTAAAGGAAAACGTTGTTTTAAATAAAATATATAATAAAACCAAATGTCACGCGAATGCACTAGTAATATTTACAACAGGGAAAAAATGCTTGACTCTGAATTACGACGGATTCGCGACAAATTCAATAAACATATTTGGTCGGTGTTCGATCTTTGAAATCTGTCTGGAATCAGGACCAACCGGAAAGGTTTAGGATGGAGATTACGACCAATTAAAACGTCCGATCGGGGATGCGAAACCCGTAACAGACCCGAATTCAAGGACCAATAGTAAGTATTATCTGTTTTTTTTGGTAACTACGTTTTAGTTATTTTTATTTTTACGATATTTTTCATTCTACAATTCTGTGTTTGCAGTACAGTTTTTTTTTTTTATCTAAAATAATATTTATTTGTCTCGTCTAGGTCCTGAAGTTCCTTTTCCATCTCAGGAATGATCAAAGTACACAAGTCATTTCCACCTGGAACGAAATTTTTTCCTTTCTCTAAAGTGTCTTTCATCTATGTGATATGTGGTCGTCATATCGTTAGTTAGCCTGACAGAATAGGCCATGAGATAAATTCTGCTTTGATATAAAGAATTATTATTTTTTGATAAATTGACGATAATATCACATAAGGTTTATGTAAAATAAATGACTTTTAATTTTAATTCAACTATATATGTGCATACATTTATTGTAATGCTTTCTAAATTAAAATATTCCAATTACAAAATGTAATACTGTAAACTAGCTACGGGAACAACAACTATAAAATAAAATTTTATATAAAACTTCATATAAACTTAAAATTTTATATTATAATAAAAATCTTTTCCATTATTATTGCCTTTTATTAGCTTTCGTTTTAAGCTATGCAGCGCATAACACGTCATTAACGTTTACGAAAATTTAGCAACTTTACATTTGGGGTCAAACCAATACCTTAATTAGTAATAAAAATAACGGGATTTTAATGCTTTTGTTATCACAGATTGTAATATTCAACGATTGATTTAAAAAACTAAATATTACTTGCACAATTAAATAATAATAAACCAAAGGTTTATAATTTAAAATTTGTAAAAATAAAATAGATAAAATTCGTTTAAAAAATGATATGGAAAAAGAGGAATACCAAATAATCGAAGTTGTTAGTCTTTTTAATTTATTTAATTTAAAATATGTTTTCCACCTCAAATTAGTTGTGTCTTGCCCCTGCACATAATACTTTCCTTTAACAATAGAGTCATACCAGTCACTAACTCCTTTCAGGGAAAAATTTTTGAATTGAAATAACGTGACTTCAGGTTTGCATCAGAAGTTTGTATATAGTTAATCAAGAACTCCTGCCCTAAGTTTTCTACATCTAGTCTTGAATTTCATTTATCTAACATTGTTTGANCGAGTAATAAAAATAACGGGATTTTAATGCTTTTGTTATCACAGATTGTAATATTCAACGATTGATTTAAAAAACTAAATATTACTTGCACAATTAAATAATAATAAACCAAAGGTTTATAATTTAAAATTTGTAAAAATAAAATAGATAAAATTCGTTTAAAAAATGATATGGAAAAAGAGGAATACCAAATAATCGAAGTTGTTAGTCTTTTTAATTTATTTAATTTAAAATATGTTTTACACCTCAAATTAGTTGTGTCTTGCCCCTGCACATAATACTTATCCTGTTAGATAGATGACCGGCAAGAGTCTATTTTTAACTCCTTCAGGGGGAATCTTGAATTTAAATTGCGTCATTTCCGGTGCAAAACGGGAGTTCTTATATAGTTAATCCGGCCTCCCGCAGCTAAGCTTTCCATATCTGGTCTCGGCTTTCGTGTATCTATATCCGTTTTGGAGATTAATAAAGGAAGGACACAGACAGACAGTGGGAACTTATGTACAGTAAAACCTGTCTATGGCGACCACCCACGGTTCCTTCAAAAAGTGGTCTTTTAGACAGGTAGTCGTCCAATACAAGTAGTCCTGTAATAACGTATTTCCGTACGTATTTTGCGCACTTTTTAGCCATTTCTACTAAGCAAAACTCCAGATGAGCAAAACTAAGCGAATTTTTTCAACGATAGGGTTACATTGGTATTGTATTTTATTCTTATCGGATACTGTAAGTCGATTTACGAGAGCCGTCGTGATTTTATAAGACAGATTTAATACCAATATTTTAAAGATTAATACAATAGTTGCATTTTCTCGATTATAATGCACACTTTTTTTTCCGACTTAATTAATTCAACTTGGTTGTTTTCGTTCGCTCCTTAGTTAGGCCTATTACGTCATCGATATACAAGCGCGTCGTATCTCTACATCACTTTGGTTTTGGTATTCGTTAGTTTAATCTTATTTTAACTTTAAAAACACTGTATTTTTTCATTTAATATTTTCTTTCTGTTTGTCGCAATAAAGT
>NW_019386267.1:55841-56531 GCF_000671375.1 Centruroides sculpturatus | reverse complement strand
ACGCCAAGGAAGAGAGGAAGGAGCAATTAAATAATTAAAATTATAAAGGATTAAAAAATATATATATAAAAATGAGGAATATCGCACTTCTGACAATCGCTGCGAGTGTATGGGTTAAATTTGGAGAATCCGTGCTTCTCACATGGACAACTGTATGTGGTCAGCTCACGCATCCGAAAACCTTCTGATTTATTCGTGTACGCACCAGATGGAAAAACAAAAAATATCGTGTATCCACAAGCACTCCAATAAATAAATAGAATTGAAACGAAACTTTGAAATGTTTTCCCCATGAAAATGAATAATAATAATTAGTTTCAATAAAAATGATAAAATGTAAATTTAATTTTATCATAACGAGTTTGCTTGAATTTCGTTTCTTCTGAAATCGCAGCAATACGCAACGGGTAAGCTAGTTAATAATAAAACGATTTTATTATTATGTCTCATTATACGATTTCATTACATTCCGCAATCGAAAAAGGAAGGTTGCCTGTAAAACTGATTTTTGCATTAATGCATTTATTGTTTTTTGAATATTTTGCGTGCGAAAATTACTTGGATATTATTTTTCTAAAAATATCGTGGAAATAAGATAGGTTGATACAGAAACTATTTATCACACGTGTACTGTATATGAGCTTCAAAATAAATAAATAAAAATAGATTTTATCAAACGATGAGATCAGC
>NW_019386267.1:47942-55614 GCF_000671375.1 Centruroides sculpturatus | reverse complement strand
CGGGACATTCCAATTTTCAACGCTGACTCAGCGCTGATCTCAACATTCGTTAAAATTCGTTCCTTTTTTCAACGTTGAGGTAGCGCTGTTGTCAGCGCTGACTCAACACACTCAGCACTCAACAGATATGTTGACTGCTACTTTCCAATGAATTATGGGTAATTGGTAAGACATTTGAATGGAATCCATCTTGCTGAGAATGGAATTATGGGAACTAAGCGCTTCGTACTCGAGTTGGAACGTCGTTGATGACGTCAAATTGTTGACTTCAACACTCAACACTCGCGTTAAAAATTGTAATGTCCCGTTTGGTATTCGTTAGTTTAATCTTATTTTAACTTTAAAAATACTGTAAGAATAAGAAAAATAATTAATTAATAATAAAACGATTTTATTATTATGTCTCATTATACGATTTCATTACATTCCGCAATCGAAAAAGGAAGGTTGCCTGTAAAACTGATTTTTGCATTAATGCATTTATTGTTTTTTGAATATTTTGCGTGCGAAAATTACTTGGATATTATTTTTCTAAAAATATCGTGGAAATAAGGTAGGTTGATACAGAAACTATTTATTGCACATGTACTGTATATGAGCTTCAAAATAAATAAATAAATAAAAATAAATTTCATCAAACGATGAGATCAGCCGATTAATTGTATCGTGTACAATATTTTATACCCCTAAAGAAAATACTAGTTGTACGGTAAAATAAATTTCGTTTTCCCAGTTAAACTTCGCCACTAATTTCTGTTGTGATAAAATTATCAGAGAAAGTGAAAATGGTTTAACACGATTTTCTAACGACAGCACTTTGCATTTCTTTCGTTTTTCGGACATTTTCCAACAAACTAAAATGAATTTCCTTTGTTACTAGACTAATTTATTAACACTTGCACCTAATTTCAAGGGTGGGTTCGAACGAGAGTTTAGACTAATTTGTGAGATAAGCAGCGGGTCACGGGTTAATCCCACAATGACCACTTACTCTGCACGGGCTCGTGAAGCCCGATCTCGGCGTCGTCGGATGGCTAGGAGGGCAGATCGAGTGGAGGAGTGCGTCGGAACGTTGGCAGGTGCCGTTTAGACAGGAGACAGGTTTAAAACTAAACAAGCATTTATTATAGAGTTAACTAAGAACTACAAAAGCTTAAATGCGAATATATCTCAACCTATTTACATAAATTCGAGTTCGAATTTCCGAGTTCGAGAGAGAGCGCCTCTACAAATTCTAAATACCTCTCGGTGAGATGGAAAGTCGGCGAACGTTTTCTAAATGGAAGGGTGTGTCTTCGTGTCTTCTATCCGAGGTCCTCTCTCTATAGCTGTATCGGGTCGCTGAATGGAGGTTCGGGAGTTGAGGTGACACCATCACAACTTCCTATGACGAATCGCCCTGAGGTTCAGGAGATTCGAGCTTTTATCTTTTCGTGCGAGAGCTGACACGTCATCGACTGTTGTTGACGATGACGGTGCATTCTTTACACTTAAGTGTAAACTTCCTCAGCTAGTTGTTATACAATCGGTAAAATCAGATCTCGTACAAATTCTTCGGTTTTTTCGGAGTTAATTAACAGAACATTTAGTATTTTTTTTTTTCACGATCTCCCAAAATCCGCGATCTCACAAATTCATTATATTAGGAGGGGGAAACGTTGTTGAGATGGGATCGAACAATAGTTTAGATCAGATACATTCGCGAAAGTGGTCGCTTATTACAGGTGTTGTATGTTGTTTCGGACCAAAAATCGATGCCCGCGGTCGCGTTACACAGATGGTCGTTTAATACAAGAAACTTATACGAAGACTCTATGGATAAACCATTCCGTGCCAGAAAGTTTTGCCCGTTTTGACAGGTGCCCGTCGAATGTAGGTGGTCGCCTAAGCAGTTTTTACTGTATACATTTTTTTTTTTTCAAATTGCAGCCCAATAACTTTCAAAGTGACGGTTTTCTGGAGTTCTGCGTTTTTCTTTTAAACTGTAATTAAAGAAAGTAAAGCATGGCACTTTTTTTTGATAAAATATTTTGATTTTAAAGTCTGCAGGTTATTATAACACTTCAAAAATGATATAGTAATAATGTTTGAATCCGGCGGTAACAGAATAAATGTACCTTAATCATGCATTTTTGTTTGATATACTTGTTACTCCGCAAATAAAATCAATTTCCTTTCGACGTTTTGAATATAAATATCAATATTATTCGGTTTTCAATATCAAAATTTTACAAAAATTTCGATAGTGAGTTCTATTTTATAATAGATAACATGTAATTTTAAAAATATTTAAACATGACCATAACAAGAATTTAATAATAATCTACATACCGCAAGTTTTATTATCTGAATTCAATGTAAACTCTTTGAAACAACCGCATTTCTGCTTTTCATTCTCTATGGTACATGTCTGTTGACATGACGTATCTCCCATTTTGCAATAGTTTTCTTTATTTCCTGAAAACATCTCAAAGTTTACAGTAATCATTTAAACAATTTATTAAATGAAATTTACAAAAAAATTATTTGAGTCAATATTATATATATATAAAGATTCACCAATTGAATCTTGGTTTGATGACTTTTTAATTAAAAAAAAAAAAAGAAAATGTAGTGAATTCCTTACCGACACATTTTTTCGAACTCGGATCATAATAATAATCTTTATCACAGTCAAAACTATATAAAGGTCTACCGAATGAATCAGCTTTTACATTGCATATGGCGTATTCCCCATAAAGTTGTTTACAAATATTTTCATTTACTGTAAAATTTTTAAAAAATTAAATAAAACACGGAATTAGCATCAGTATATAGTGTTATTTTTAAATAATATATAATTCCTATTTAATTTTATAAAACTTTAAAAATTTAAAATACATTTTGAATTTTAGTAAACATACATAAACGTGTAAAGATTTTAATTTCGTATTTTCATTAGTTAAAATTATAGAATAGTTTTCATTGAAAAACAAATATTTATATATTCCAGTTAAATTCTATAAATAGAAACATGCTATTATACACTTTTATTTTAAATAAATTTAACACAAATTGATTAAAAATATCTCTTCGCGCATTGTCCAAATTGTCATTAATATAAAAAAAGAACTTTTAATAATTATTAAAAATATTTTTATGATACTATATAACACTGTTTAAACAACGTAATGAATATAATTACATTAAAAATATATGAAATAGAATTTTGTACGTCGTAAAAAGTAGCTGTTATAATAAATAAGATAAATAGATAAATTTTATGCAGTGTGTAGCGTCTTTGTAATCCAAAACAATAATTGGTAGACGAACGAACAGCAATTGGTTAGAAAACGTTACGTTTTATTTAAAAAAATCCCAGGCATAAAACTAGTAATGAGATACGCGGACGACTAGTTAATAATATACAATAATAGAATAACAAACGACAGTGGCGGACTAAGGCTAAAGCGGGCCCTAGGCAACATTGTAATTCCGGGCCTATTTTTCAGTCATGACACATACTTTGCGTTTGGTAGTTTGGNTGTTAGTCTTTTTAATTTATTTAATTTAAAATATGTTTTCCACCTCAAATTAGTTGTGTCTTGCCCCTGCACATAATACTTTTCCTGTTAGATAGGAATAGACTCTTGCCGGTCATCAACTCCTTCAGGGGGAATCTTAAATTTAAATGGCGTCGTTTCCGGTGAAAAACGGGAGTTCTTATATGGTTAATCGGGCCTCCCGCAGCTAAGCTTCCCATATCTGGTCTCGGCTTTCGTGTATCTACATCCGTTTTGGAGATTAATGAAGGAAGGACACAGACGGACAGTGGGAACTTATGTGTACATTTTTTTTCAAATTGCAGCCCAATAACTTTCAAAGTGACGGTTTTCTGGAGTTCTGCGTTTTTCTTTTAAACTATAATTAAAGAAAGTAAAGCATGGCACTTTTTTTTGGATAAAATATTTTGATTTTAAAGTCTGTAGGTTATTATAACACTTCAAAAATGACATAGTAATAATGTTTGAATCCGGCGGTAGCAGAATAAATGTACCTTAATCATGCATTTTTGTTTGATATACTTGTTACTCCGCAAATAAAATCAATTTCCTTTCGACGTTTTGAATATAAATATCAATATTATTCGGTTTTCAATATCAAAATTTTACAAAAATTTCGATAGTGAGTTCTATTTTATAATAGATAACATGTAATTTTAAAAATATTTAAACATGACCATAACAAGAATTTAATAATAATCTACATACCGCAAGTTTTATTATCTGAATTCAATGTAAACTCTTTGAAACAACCGCATTTCTGCTTTTCATTCTCTATGGTACATGTCTGTTGACATGACGTATCTCCCATTTTGCAATAGTTTTCTTTAATTTCTGAAAATATCTCAAAGTTTACAGTAATCATTTAAACAATGTATTAAATAAAATTTACAGAAAATTTATTTTAGTCAATATTATATATATAAAGATTCATCATTGAATCTTGGTTTGATGACTTTTTAATTTAAAAAAGAAAGAAAATTTAATAAATTCCTTACCGACACATTTTTTCGAACTCGGATGTAAGTAATAACCTTTACCACAATCAAAACTGTATGAAGGTCTACCGAATGAATCAGCTTTTACATTGCATACGGCGTATTCCCCATAAAGTTCTTTACATTTATTTTCATTCACTGTAAAATTTTTACAAAATTAAATAAAACACAGAATTTGTATCAGTGTGCAGTGTTATTTTAAACTATTATATAATTACTATCTAATTTTATAAAACTTTGAATTTAAAATACATTTTGAATTTTAGTAAACATATAAACGTGTAAAGATTTTGATTTCGTATTTTCATTAGTTAAAATTATAGCATAGTTTTCATTGCAAAACAAATATTTATATATTCCAGTTAAACTCTATAAATAGAAACATGTTATTATATACTTTTATTTTAAATAAATTTAACACAAATTGATTAAAAATGTCTCTTCGCGCATTGTCCTAAACGAAAATATCCAAATTGTTATTAATATAAAAAAAAAACCTTTAATAATTATTAAAAATATTTTTATGATACTATATAACACTGTTTAAACAACGTAATGAATATAATTACATTAAAAATATATGAAATGGAATTTTGTACGCCGTAATAAGTAGCTGTTATAATAAATAAGATAAATAGATAAAATTTTCTTTAAGAATATGAACTTTATACTGCATATAAGTTTATATACGCTGTTATCCCTCAACATAACGGAGTGAAAACGTAAAGTGATCTGATAAAAACGTAAAGTGATGGTTCGTTGCATCCAAAGATGTTATTGCCAATTACAGTACGAACTTTATATGAAGTATGATAAAAGAGACAACCTGTCTTATGATAAATACGAAAGTGACGACTTTCAAGCTGACACGTAAAGAATTCTTGTCGACGCACTGCCTAATGTATATCAGAAGTCGACTAACAGAAGCAGTCTGATATTCTCGAATGCTATATTTTCATTCCGGCAGATGCTTTGGAACAAACGAATTTGGAATGTTCTTTCCAAACATTATGATAACAACATTCAAAATATATTCGGAATGTTGTTTTCATAATATACAGGACAGTAAACTAGAGGACATAGGCCTATAGTATATATAAATCTCTGATAAATATATTTTACAGATTTTTTCTAATACTATTCAGAATACAGTATGTTAAGTAATTCAAAACAAAAGATCACTTACCAACGCAGTTTGTGCCATCGTCTTTTAATTCCTCCATACACTTGCATTCACCTTCTTCACATTCTTTAAATGCATTACATACTTTACCTAAACATTTATTTTTATCTACACAAAAATAAATTGGAAGTTTATAAACGTTTATATCTGGACCACATATGAACTTTTAAGATTTTTTAATACGAAAAATTTACTTAAGCACTTATTCTCTGAATAATCATAATATTGTTCCTCAGTGCAACTGCATTCGATTGCGTAAGTATCTTTAATATGTATACAGTTAGCACCATCACCACAAACTTCTTTATTGCATTGATCTTTAACTGAAAAAGTTTACGTATTAAATAAAACTTTTAAAACTTTACAAATTAAATTGAATTCAATGTAAACAGAAAAACAGAAACAAACTTCGACATCTTCTTTCGTTGCTGTCAAAATAATAATCTTTATGTACACAGTCACATGTGATATTTTTTGATTCTACTTTGCATTTTGCTTTAATTTTCATGCAAAATTCATTCCATGTCATTTTAGTTTCATTTTCAATTGTTTCACAAAGATCTGGAAGAAAAAAGTTTATGAACTATTCATAATATTTATTTCAATAATTAATGTCCATAAATATACATGTTTATTATTTATAATTAAATTATTTTCTAATAAATTGCTATTTTCTCTTTCAGAGGGTGACACAGACTGGCAACGTTCTTATCGCGCTGAATTTAGCGATTTAGATGAGACAATAGACACTTCACAATTCAAGTAAGAGGAAATTCAACAGGCTTTCTGTTATCTCAAAAAAAGGCAAAGCTCCTGGCCCTGATGAAATTACTAATGAAATTGCACTCAATCTATGGGCTCTATTTCCGCAACACACATTTAATTTATATAATGTCTGTGTAAATCATTCAAGTTTTCCTCGTGCATGGAAACACGCACGGATTGTCCCTGTCCCAAAACCGGGCTCTTCAAGTGATGCGAGACCAATTTCTCTACTACTTGTATTGGGTAAGATACTCGAACGGTTGATGACCAACAGGCCCAATTGGCATGTTGAACATAATAAATGCCTAAGCAATAAACAGTACAGCTTTCGGCCACAACGATTGGCCGAGGATGCAATTGAATCTATGGTTAATACAGTTAAACGTTTACTTGATATATGTTCTTGGAATGAGCTTAGACATTTCTAAAGCATTTGACTCTGTTGGTGGCCATTTATTACACATCAATTGTGAAAGTTAAAATGTCCTTGTAACATCCTACAACTATTTCAGGATTATTTAAATGACCGTACTGCAACTATACAGTATGGACAGTATCACGTAAATAAAATCATTACAAAAGACTGCCTGTAGAGGTCTGTCTGTGGACCCCTGCTTTGGAATATCACTTTCAATGCCTTAAAGAAATGCTTGGACAAACAGATTCCCTTGCCCAGTGGCGTAGCGAACATAACTGGCGCCCCTCCCCCTCCAGAAACATATACAGTCGACCCCCCTATAATTACGGTCTCTATAGTTACGATTCCTATAAAACTACGAAAAAATAGCTACCGGTATCCGTAAAAAATAGTAAAAGTTCCCTATAAACACCTCAAACGTCATCGGGAAGCCGAACTACTTTCCCGCCGTCCGTAGCGCCACGCTACGGAGAGATTTCTATCGTCTGGACAGTATTATGTAAATTATATATAAATTAGGTACTGTACATATAATTATATATTAATTATATATAAATTAGGTACTGTATATATAATTATATATTAACTTATTGTAACTTTGTTATAATTAAATATATAATTTCCGCCGTCTAGCGTGGCGCCACGCTACGGAGATTTTTACGCTAACTATCGTCTGTCAGTATGTAAATTAGGTACCGTAAGTCTAATACAGTACTGTAATTTTATACATTTCTTGTGAAAGAAACATTTCTTATTCAACGGCGAT
>NW_019386267.1:34235-40672 GCF_000671375.1 Centruroides sculpturatus | reverse complement strand
TTTTTTTTATCAAAAAACTTTATTTATGCGAGTACTATTTATTGTTGGCAAGAAAAAATTTTGTGGCTCTTTAAAAACTTTGAAATTTTGTAAATTGTTATTTTTGGCTCTTCCGACTCAAAAGGTTGCCGACCCCTGGCCTAACCTATAACCAGAGTCTCCTTTTATTTTATTTCTGAGAAAATCGCGTTGACGAACTTACCCCGTATGCCGAACTTGCCCCTGGTCTCCCCTAATAATAATCCAAAATTACATAAGTTTGTATACTTGAATGAATTTTCACTTACACATGGGAAATGACTTCTCAAGAAATTGTATCATTTGAATACCAGTTTTTCATTACAAATTAAACTTATATGATAACAGAGTAATGCTTATTTCTATTAAAATAGGCTACTGCTTCTTTAGTTGATGTCTTAATAGCCATATGATTTTCATCAATAGAGCCTCTAATTCCAGGAAAACCAGATTGGGTATAAAAAATTCCATTATTCTTACATCATCCTGCTGTGTGATGGCCAAGAAATCATTTTTCATTTTCATTTAACACTAACTTGTAAGAAAGAATTACCAACTTTATATAAAATATTCCACGCAGTCCGTCTAAACATATTAAAACGATCGCCAATACCCTTAGAGGAAAAAAAAAGAAAGAAAAAAGTGTTTTGTATTTAATATCAATTATTTGTTAATTTTGAACTCAGTTTAGTTACACCACAACAAAACAACATCACATCCATTCACTGGGTNTGTTCTCCACATAGTAAATTACAGTGTATGCATGTATTTTGAGTCTTGCGATCTTTATTTCCGATCAGTTTACAGGCGTGTAAATGGCCAAAAACATTTATTGTGATTAAAGTTATTCCAAGCTGATCTCATTCTCAGTGCTAATAATTGTGGTGCAGAGTAATCTTCACAAAACGAGACTCTGGAAGCAATAGCACCATCATGAAGCAATCACCCTCTCGTACAGGAGATCATTGTTGACTATTGTAAATTGGTGCTTCAATAAGCTGTCATAAATTAATTAATTCAACTGCGTGATTAAGTTATTCCCTTTTATCTCCTAAGCAAAACAGATTTATTCTTATCTCTATTTATCAACCCCTAACATTGAACGTAAGACTGTATAAAAAATGTTCGAGTTATATGGCGCCACTGAACTCGTCTGTCAAAAAATTGGCGCATGGTATGCAAAAGGTTGGCCACCCCTGCTCTAGAACGATATTACACACCAACATTGAATGGAATTCTCCTTACTGTGACACCTCTCCTGGTATTCCCTTAAATTACACTTTTGAAAGCAATGACTATGCTGGTATTAATATATATTCTGATGGCTCAAGAATTAAGGATTCGGTGGGGTGAAGTTTTGTTGTCTTCAGGCAAGATCCGGAAATATTCAATCAGACTTACCGTCTTGATGACCACTTCACAGTGTTTCAGGCAGAACTTTTCGCTATTAAAATGAGCATCGACTGGATAAACAGTAATTATAATAATATCTCAGTTCATATCCATACTGACTCTATCCGTTTGCAATTTAATCAACAACTCAAAGTTATATCCACTTGCC
The DNA here is from genome assembly GCF_000671375.1 of Centruroides sculpturatus. Classification (NCBI taxonomy): domain Eukaryota; kingdom Metazoa; phylum Arthropoda; class Arachnida; order Scorpiones; family Buthidae; genus Centruroides; species Centruroides sculpturatus. Next base: position 39,093 of record NW_019386267.1, on the reverse strand, counting down.
GAAGATATCAGACATCTTATGAGGTTTTCCAACTGTACTTTTGCTATCACATGGATCAAAGCGCACCAAGGAACGTTAGGCAACGAAAAAGCTGATTTCTTGTCAAAATCTGCAGCTAATGATTTCACTGCTCTTATTGCTTATAATAAATACAGTCACCATACCTTGCGCCGTATACTTTTGGAACATGCTCTTCATTTATGGCAAATTGAATGGGATCGCAATGATCATCACATCACTCATGAACACATTCCTGACCTCCGCAAATTTTTCATGATATAGTGGTATTCACTCACCTACTACATCACGCAGCTGTTTACCAATCATGGCAAATATGCTTCATATCTTTTAAGGTTCACTGATAGAAACTCTGACCAATGCCCTATTTATCTTGTGACAGACGGTTCCAAGCATTAATTTTGCATACTATTGATGGTGAACGACTAGAGCTTAAAGTACTAGATCAACTAGGAATTAACGGGCTCTTCCAAATATCAGACATATGGACATCTCTTGAAGTTTATAACGCCTTTATTACACTTGCTAAAAGTATCATTAAAATAACACATCAAATAATATAACGCTAAAACTACTTGGCAATCTCATAAACTTGTCTACGATAACATTTCAATTGAACGATCGTGTTTCTGGACATGTTCCACATTGTCTGAAAATTGTGTGTTCTTCAAATAGATTCACCTTGTGCATTTGCCAACTTTATATTCTATATCTTTAGAGAATAACATTTCCAACTCACAGAAATCACTAATGCCAATCTTCGTCCAGTTAAGTTTTGATCATTATTAACTGGTGTCTGTGAACCACCCTTCGGCAGTGTTGTCCTAATGGAAGTGCTCTGCTTTCCTATGTGTCAATTATTCTTGGTATTCATTGTCCTAATCGCAGTGCCTTGATGTACGGAACTAACGGAAATACCGTGAAATTATACTCAAGAAAAGGCTCTGTGCTATAGGTAAATATTGTGCCTTATCGAATAATATCTGCAGAGTTTGCACTAACCTCAATAGTTTGCATCCTGAAAGCAATACTACTGTATGTGATATACAGTACAACAAGGGTTCTGATTATCATTGTCTGATTATCTTTCAATGATGTTCTAATGGAAGTGCTCTGATATATTCGAAGTGCCTGTAAAAGGAAAACTTCTACACATTTTCTTCGCGGGATGATGTTCTTTTTCATGTGCCATACCCTGTGCGTTGATTGTTATCATATCTGTGTATTTAGTGTATGGAAGTGCTGTGCCAATGGTATCTTGTAATATCTCAGACGTACTGTACCTTCGAATCGTCCTGCGCTACAGAGGGGATGTGTTACCTATAAATTACTTTTTAATAATACTCTGTTCAAGATGGTTATTGTAACTAGGCACAAGAACCCTGCTTAAGGAATGTGTTGTTGCCTGACATCATTCCATCTTGAAGTGGCAACAACATACGTCAATCCAATTTCTAACTAAGGCTGAGAATTATGTTCCTGAGAACTGAAAAAGATATTTCTAACCACTATAACCATATGTACTGAACCACTAAAATATTTATTTAATAACCAACATATTTATTAATTTACTGTATATAATAATCATCAAAATACTATTGAATAACAATCGTAAATTTATTTTATAATAACTCTATATCTATGTAAATGTTAATAGTTAAATTGTGATCGTGCTATCAATGTCCCTAAAAAAGGGTTATTTGCCATTAATCCAACTTAATGTTATTTAATTTTCTAAACGAATATACAGTGGAACTTCGGTATACGACCTTAATCCGATCCTAGTGTTTGGACTTATACCGAATAGGACGTATACCAAACCAACCTTTCCCATAAGAAGTAATGTAAAAATGATTAATCCGTTCTCATGAAAAAAATGGCTGGCTTTAAACACCTCGCTTTCCTGGCTAGTTCATGCTTGATTTTTATGAGATCAGCATGTATCTTTTTAGCTTTCTCGCAAAAAATTGCTTCTGATACGATGTCGCCAGCACACTGTTTTTCAGTTATCCAAAGCAAAAGCAATTTCTCAACATGATCTAATGTCTTTGATCTCTGTTTAGAAATTGATTTAACTCCTTTCGCAACATTAGCAGATTTAATAATGTCTTTATTTTTTGTGATTGTCAATATGGTTGTTCTCGGAATACGGTATGCAACAGTTAAATCTCGAACATGCATACCACCTTCATATTCCTCAACAATCTCCTTTTTCAGTTTCATTGTGATTCTAGTCATTTTTTTAATTTTCTGTTGCTTTTCACTTGCCTTTTTGCAATTCATGATTAATACAAATAATAAAATTTTACTTACAAATTAAAATCAGAAGAAATTTAACAAAGTTATAAACTGTGGCACCGCAAACGTCTAGTCTGGCCTAGTACACCGATAGTGCTACTTGTTCATAGATGGCGCGTATAATTGAATTAAGTCGTATACCGAGCAAAATTTGTTTCGTCCAAACAGGACGTATTCCGAATTGGACGTATTCTAAAGCAGACGTATACCGAGGTACCACTGTATATTGTAATAGATCTGTATTGTTTACCTCATGGTAATGCGCTATGCAAGGCCAGAAATGTACTTGACAGTATATAATAAATAAAACTGAATGAATGAATATCTGCATCTTACGGTCAAAAAAATTTTCCATTAAACACCTCGAGTTGATTTTCCAAAAAATTTTCTGTATGTTTTCAGTCTAACTCTTCACATAAATATTTGTAGTTTAGTAATTCATAAGCAATGTACTGTTCATATAACACTTAGGGTGCGTTTACTTCTGAGCTAATTTTACTATCAGCACGCTCAGTCTGTATACTTTCGTCCGAGTGCCACGCTCATTGGCGTTTACTTTAGAGCTCTGTGACGTCATGTTTAGCGAAATTGGTAAGCTCGGAGTGCTAGCTAGTTCGTTGTCGAGCTTTGCGCTAATTCAATATGGCTGCTCTCATGAAAAAATTACTTTCTGTACAAAGTACTAAAAATGGAATTAGTTTACGAAAAATAAACGGCAAAAAGTATTTTTATCGGTAAATTTCAATTATTTGTTATGTAAAATGTTTACAATGATCTTTTTTTTTATTGTAAGGTTCAATAGCTTTAAATGACTTTTTTCATAAACAGAGTTCATTAATGTGAAAAAAATTAAGTTCGATTCATTGTTTATGATTAAAAGTGAGGTTTACCTAATACGCATTTGGAATCTTCAGAAATGTTATGTTCAGAGCATTAAATAAATTGTAAAGAAATGAACAGCATTAATTAGGGGAGACCGGGGCAAGTTCGGCATGCTAAGCTTTACTTAAATTTTGTGTAATAAATACAGCTGTAAACTGAAAAAAAAGGTTTGTTTGTCGGCTAGAATGCTTTTTACTATAGAACTGGTTAAAATCAGTTTGGAAATAAAATTAATTAAAATAATTATAACTTTACAAAAAGAGAGAAATGCCGAAGTTGCCTCTATACCAGGGGCAACTTCGGCAACAATAATGGGGCAAGATAAGCAGGTATGTAAATTTATGTTATTAACAATGTATAAGTTAGAATTCACTATTAAAACAAAGAAACACAAGTTTAAATCCTATTTAATATTATTACAACGAAATGCAAGTTCAAAGACATATATAAATAAAAAAAATGCAAACACAAATTAGTTACAAAAAATCAAACAGATAATAAATGAAAACACCCTAAAGCAATATAAAAGCATATTGTTTATTCTCTTATTCTCTACACATATCACAAATAAATTGAACATACTCATTTTCTACATCTATACAGTCCATATGAGCCCAGAGTTTACATTTACAGCATAACCTCCTGAGTAATGCCATATTTTTCATTGAAATATATACAATAAGTATTTTTACCGTCATTTTCCGGTTCTTTAGGACTTTTCTGCCTCTTTCTCTTAGTTTACTTCGAATCCGGATTCTCTAAAACTGTTCCGTTCTGCAAATTCCAAATTTTTTATTCTTATTCTTGGTTTCTAATGTGGCTTTATGTTGCCGGTCTTGCCCCACTAGTCATGATTTCGAAATATTAAGTACAACCCTGAGAACAGGGTCCGAGCCATGATCTTGCCACGTAAACAAGTTGAAGTTTTATCCTTCTAACAGGAAAAGTAACTTTCGTTATCATAGAATTATAACAAAACATGCCAATTATATATAAATGGAAGCAAAATATTATATGGATTTGAACGAAAATGAAATTTTGCTTGATAATTCAACTACGATTGTTGGAGAACAATACAAACACTATACTCAACAAGCCACCAATAAAACTCAACTGCCTAACCCAGGGGTCGGCAACCTGCGACTCGCGAGCCACATGCGGCTCTTTGAATGTGAAGCTGCGGCTCTTTAGTTCCATACGCAATTATTATTTATTTTATCAAAAAAAAAAAAACATTTAAAAATCGTTCTGAATCGATTAACAAGGATTAGGCACCGATTCTATCTCTCAGCCACTTGTACTCGCTTTTCATCGCACCCCTCCCCCGTGACACGCGTCGTCACTGTCGTCAGTCAGTCGGAAGCTCTCGAATGACGCCGTCGTCGGATGTTTCTATGAGGTTTAATTCGCTTTCGACGCAAGACAATTTGGCGTCTTCACCAGTGCTTTGGCTATGACGTATAGTTTGTTGTTTCGAGTAAAAGAGTTAGAAGCGAATTATCTTCTCAAAGTTATGTAAAAATTTTGTGGCTCTTTAAAAACTTTGAAATTTTGTAAATTGTAATTTTTGGCTCTTCCGACTCAAAAGGTTGCCGACCCCTGCCCTAGACCTACAGTATTTTCCTTGGGGTGTAAAATATTGTACACGATACAATTAATC
>NW_019386267.1:21345-33659 GCF_000671375.1 Centruroides sculpturatus | reverse complement strand
GAGGAGACACGGGTCGTCTTCCAGAGGAAGTAATTTTTCGGTGTCTATAATTGGGCTTATTTTTTAGAGGAGAATTTCAAAACATTCTCTTGTAAGTCTAAGGTTGTTTAAAATCGGTTGGCTTATAAAAAGGTAGAGTCTCTTCAATAAAAGTTTCTATCTTTTTTATTTTACCTTACTTTTTTTTTCATTTTTCTACAATTATATCAACAAGAAAATCATCCTCGTCCGATTCGGAATCAAGTAGTTATATCTGTAACGTAACATTTAAAATAGCAGCTTTGACAATATTATTTGCAGGAAACCGCCATATTTCTTGTTAGCGTTCGCATTTACTTTCGAACTGGACATGTAAGCTCGAATACACATGCTAATGACGTCACTTCCGGTGTTCGGAAGTAGCACTATTAGCTCAGAAGTAAACGCACCCTAACAAATGGAGTTCGAACTCAAATGTGAGTTATAAATAAACACTTGGCTTTATTTCTAACTAGCTTCCCGTCGCGCATTGCTGCGATCTCAGAAAAAAGGAAATTCAAGCAAACTCGTTATGATAAAATTCAATTTACATTTTATCATTTTTATTGAAACTTATTATTATTAGGCTATTCATTTTCATCGGGAAAACATTTCAAAGTTTCGTTACAATTCAATTTATTTATTGGAGTGTTTGTGGATACACGATATTTTTTGTGTTTCCGTCTGGTGCGTACACGAATAAATCGGAAGGTTTTCCGATGCGTGAGCCGCCACATACAGTTGTCCATGCGAGAAGCACGGATTCTTCAAATTTAGCCCATATACTCGCAGCGATTGTCAGAAGTGCGATATTCCCCATTTATATATATATATTTTTTAATCCTTTATAATATTATTTAATTGCTCCTTCCTCTCTTCCTTGGCGTATTGTGAAATTTCTAATAGTTGGATAATAAACCGTTTTATTCTAATTTGTCTTTTTAAATTATTTCGAGTCGATATTAAAATTTGGACAAGGGGGATACCTAGATCGGTAAAATACTCGAATTTCCTCCTACAACTTCGGTTGTTGTTCGGGGTACAGTTGAGGTTTTAACGAAGTTCGAGCGAATACATAATTAGCAAAAAAGAAAGTTGAAATAAAGTGATTAAACAAAAATTATTACAAATATCGTAAAGAACAGTTCACAAATGCATATATAGAGATATTTTTTGAAAGAGGGGAAATGGTCTTCACAATTTGAAATCGATCGAACACATTGTGCTCGAATGCTCGTGTAAACGCGCGCCATCTATCGTAGGATAAATGCCAGAAACCTTCCCCGGAGTATATTAAACAACTTCCCAAAGTTTCACGGCAATCGGATAAACGGTGTGGTAATGCATGAAGGACAGATACACACACATACATTCATTTTTATATACAGGCATACCTCGACTTACGTCGTTTCGAGTTACGTCGTTCCCGATTATACGTCGCTTGTTAAAAAAGTATATGGAAAAATAAAAATCAAGTTTAAGTCATTTTATTCGACTTTACGTCTGTCCGCCACAAATATTGAAGTCGTAATATCACTAGAAAAACGTTTAAAGAACGTGAAATCATATTAAAATATATACAAGTATGTACTGTATTTACAGTACATGCATTCGTAAATTTAGATTACTTTTTTGTACTATATCAAAAACTAAAATTTATTTGTTTGTAAGCTTAGAATAGATTTTTATTAACCATATATTATTAAAAATGCATTAATAAATAAAATACAGAACCGGGAATGGTAATTTAAGGTTTAGCCTAGTGATAAGTAGATTCGGAGACAAGTAAATTCGACTTACGTCGTTCTCCTGGAAAAAATTACCGACGTAAGGCGACATATACCTGTATATAGATCACTTTTTAGTTGAAACGTGACAACAGCACGTTTCGGGCAAAGAGCCCTCATCAGTCAACTAAAAGATAGATATATTATGTAATAATTTTAAAAATTGTAACAAAACAGAATTAAAATAACGTATATTTCTTACCATATCCATTCTCAATATGTTATACATACAAGGTCTTAATCCAATAGGCGCAAACAACTTATTTTACAATAAGTGGAGTAATTTCATTAGAATCTGCTATAGATGATATTTTACTTATTTCTCAATATCTTGGAATCTTAGACATAATCACGTATATATCTCGAAAAAGAAATAGACAGTTTTTTACATTATTGTTTTTTAACCGTATTCACATTACATACTGGATTGCAGTTTTGAACTGATTTGCATATTACAAAAAAAAATATTAATATTAACAACAGTACAGTAAGTACAGTATTTTTTTTTGTATTTTTATTTATAAAGGTGTCTGTACCTTTATAAATAATTACAATCGACATTAATGTATATTGTGTGTGTTATAATATTTTCATCCAGTTCTAACTTATTTTTACGCTTAAATTTTTATTGATACAATTTTTGGCTGTTAAAATTAAGACGCTTTCATGTAACATTGCTTGTTAAAAATATTTATTGGAATTTATTTTTTTAATGTGAATGTATAATGAAAATTCTTTCCAAAATTAAAAAAAAAAATACTGTACTTACTTGTCGACTCTGTCGTACTTGTCACTGCATCTGGTGAAGTTTTAGAAGCTATAAAAATCGAAATTTTTTTTTCAATTTTATAAAATAAATATTAATAATTAAGAAGTGATCATATGAACATTGCTTGCTATCAATATTTATTTGAATTTATCTTTAAAATGTGAATGTATGATGACAATTATTTCCAAAATTTTAAAATATGTATACTGTACTTACTTGTCGACTCTGTCGTACTTTTCACTACATCTGGTGAAGTTTTCGAAGCTATAAAAATCGAAATTTTTTTTTTCAATTTTATAAAATAAATATTAATAATTAAGAAGTGATCATATGAACATTGCTTGCTATCAATATTTATTTGAATTTATCTTTAAAATGTGAATGTATGATGACAATTATTTCCAAAATTTTAAAATATGTATACTGTACTTACTTGTCGACTCTGTCGTACTTTTCACTACATCTGGTGAAGTTTTCGAAGCTATAAAAATCGAAATTTTTTTTTTCAATTTTATAAAATAAATATTAATAATTAAGAAGTGATCATATGAACATTGCTTGCTATCAATATTTATTTGAATTTATCTTTAAAATGTGAATGTATGATGACAATTATTTCCAAAATTTTAAAATATGTATACTGTACTTACTTGTCGACTCTGTCGTACTTTTCACTACATCTGGTGAAGTTTTCGAAGCTATAAAAATCGAAATTTTTTTTTTCAATTTTATAAAATAAATATTAATAATTAAGAAGTGATCATATGAACATTGCTTGCTATCAATATTTATTTGAATTTATCTTTAAAATGTGAATGTATGATGACAATTATTTCCAAAATTTTAAAATATGTATACTGTACTTACTTGTCGACTCTGTCGTACTTGTCACTGCATCTGGTGAAGTTTTCGAAGCTATAAAAATCGAAATTTTTTTTTTCAATTTTATAAAACAAATATTAATAATTAAGAAGTGATCATATGAACATTGCTTGCTATCAATATTTATTTGAATTTATTTTTTTAATGTAAATGTATGATGAGAATTCTTTTTAAAATTTTACAATAAAAATACTGTACTTACTTGTCGACTCTGTCGTACTCTTTATTGCATCTGGTGAAGTAGCTGAAGCTATAAAAATCGAAAAATAATTTTTTCACTCTATACAATGCTTACTAATATTTAATAAGTTATTATACGAACGTTGGATGTTGACAATGTTTATTTAAATTTATTTGTATAGGGAAGCGCTTATAGTCATTATTAGTGTTGGTGACTTTTTTTACTCACTTTCTACAAACAACGTCTTTCTGTGAAACGTTATTCATTACATCAATTTCTAGTGCTAACAGGCTAATAATAAACTTGTTACCATTAATTCTAATTTTATTGTTGTTCGTAATGGCTGTTTCGTATTGAAACAAATCCTGGCCCTCTGCAACATTCACCAGTGAAGATAAGTCAAATTAACATGCAAAAAAGGGGGCGTGGAAGACCTAGATAGCTATATGCACAGAATTGATAAGATATAAGCCAGCTAGTGGATATTATTGGCGAAGAATATTTTTCTGATGAAGATATGAAAAATAACAAAAACACCACTAATTTATCTATAATCGAGGATTATTCCGAAACCGGAACAACTCGACTAGTTAAGTGATAATGATTCGAGGTACTCCTTAAAATTAATCTATAATTTAATTCAAGAGAATTTGAACTACTTAATCAAGAAATTCAATCAATGAGATAAGACATAAGTTGTGTACAGGAAGATAATAAGAAAATTAGAGCTGAAATGAAAACAATTATGCAAAAAATTCAGCAATGTGAAGATAGAACAAAGGCCTGTGTAAACTTAAAAAATATGTTTGAGTTCGAGTTAGATAAATTACGTAATGAATACACTAAAAGGAATTTTGTTATAATTAATTTTCCATTTAAAACTGATGATAAGCTGCAAGTACTCAAAAAATTCATTAAGATAGATCTTGACCTAAAAGACATAGAAATAGAAGGTTTAATTCAATTATACAATAATAGAAGTTCAAATAATCAAATTATAAAATTAATAACAGATTCGGTTAAAGATATAAATTTAATACTTAAAAGATTCTGGACAATGAGATCAAATATAAAAATAGAGTTGGAAAAAACTATCATAAAAACAGATCTTTGTACTAGATCTAGAATTAGAAGAAAACTACTAATCAATAAAATTAAATCAGAATATTCCACTAGCAACAGAGTTGTAATTAGAGATGACTATTTTATAAAAGATAATCTGATATACACGATTGACATTAACAATAGTGAAATAATAATAGTTAATTCTTTTTTGGGCAAAGTACCATATATTGGAAAAAAAGCAGTAGTAACAACAAACAAATTGTCTGGCATCCATGATAATAACCCATATGATGAGAATAATGATAATAAAACTGAAAAGAAAGTCTACTTAAATAAATACAGCTATTGTCAAACTAATAAAATTAAGTCCGATATAAAACTAGATAACCTTGTTATTAGTTTTTGTAACTGTCAAGGCTTCAAAGGAAAATTCCAAACACCAACAAAAAAGTTTATTTACTCTAATACAATCATGGGTTTGTAATGAATCAAGTCCGAGCGTTATTTTTATTTTTCTTTTAGTTTGCTTTTATTATATTTTTGTTTGGGGCTTATGTTTAGTTATGACGAAGGTTTCCTCACCCATCACCCAGAACAGGCAAAAACGAGAAGATAAGAGAGTAACCAACTCACCGACGACGAAACGACAGCGCCATAGCTAGCACTCGCACTCACGTGCATACCCGAGCGGCAGAATTGTAAGTCCGCACAGAAGGGGGGACACCCCATTTGACTTTCTAGGAACTTGTGTAACCTTCAAATAAACATCCCGATAATTGTTAAAGAAATGATGTAAAAGGTTAACAAGATATTGTCGAGAAATAAGCTACCATATAACGAAGAGAAAACAAGGATGTTACGTGTAGATATGTAAATGAGGGGAGTGTCTCAATTAGAACTGTGACGTCACCTCAGACTATAAGTACAGTAGCTCAGTTACAAATACCCGTCAACTTCAATCTGGCAACAGCCAGCATCTGAGCCTATGACCATGCTGCTACTCTAGTCACATCCGCTAATGTATCAAAGAATTCAAATATTTTCGGACCTTTTACATCTCCCGAAAATACCGGTAAGAGGGGAATCATTCCACCTAATCCGCCTAGCGTTATTGGATTACCAACTAACGTAGCTCGCGGAGGGTTTTCCCTATCTATATCCATTATAAACTAACTTAAAATTAACTTAAAATTAATCAAAACTATTTCTATACTCTTCCAATATGAATTCGATCTATCAATCAATCAACTATTTGTCTCTCTTTCTGAATCAGATCTCTACTATAATTATTTTTAATCCTGCTACACCAGATGTGAATACTTTTTTTTCTCTCTTTTTTCCCTTCCTTTTCCGAGTTCAAAACCCCACTCCTGAAAACCAAATGTGAAATCCGCAGAGGCGTAAGTCAAACTCTACGCCACTTACAGCGCACGATCGTAAGATCGGCTCTCACTTGAGATAGGAGGGCTAGTTGTTTACTATAATTTGATCTGAACTGTGAAGTTCAAATCCACGTCAGGTTCTTGACACCAGTTTGTCAATTAATTATTCCACGAACAAACACGCGTGATTATCTATAGATCTGATTCAAAGACTCAAAAGGAGACATTCTTTAAACGATAAACAAAAATAAATTTAATTAAAACCATAATCAATAAAATAGTAAAAATATATGATTGTAATTTGTAATCATTATCTTTTACTATCGATAATGCAAAAAAGATTATGGACTTATAATTTCCGATACACGATCGAGAGAGAGAGCTCACAATATCGCTATAAAACATACAACCTGATCTAGTTGTCGTTCGTCTTCTTCTCTGTAGGCAAGGGACACTTTGGAGATTAAGATCATTTACTTCTTCGTATAAGAGATCAATATGCACAAGTTTAGAGTATATCTTCTAAGTGCTAACTCTGGAATTATTCTATGTGACTCGTGTAAAAGCGTTGGCGTTTAGGAGCAATATGTATGGAGTCCTTACTCTTCCAAGTCTGACGAAGAACTCCCCGAATTCTGACTAATTCTCTATATATGTCACAATCAGCGACCAATAATCATGCAAAGTTACCTCCGTGAAAACAAATGGAAAGGGGATAAATGAGAAATAAGAATTTCCCATCAAAGCGAGAGTTTCGCAGATAAGGGAAAAACAGAGGATGGACTAACTTCTGTACAAGGAAGTAGCATCTGTTATCTATCTTTTCCATGTTAAAACATTATTTTTCTCATCAGAACGAAATAATATTTTATAACAAAATATTAACATTATTAATAAAATTCCTAATTTAAACCCGAGGCACATTTGAATTTCACAATATGTATGATGTAAATTACAATGGCATATTTTTTAAAAATTTACATGAAATGAAAAACACAGTACTTACTTATCGACACTGTCGTATTTGTTGTCGGTTCTTCTGTACGTTCATCAGCTATAAAAATCCAAACATTATTTTTTACGGTATTAAAAAGTTTATAAATACTTAATATGCACTTGAAGTAATATTCGAAATTAGCAATAATTATTTTAATTAATATGTATGATGTAAATTATAATGACAATTTTTTTAAAAATTGACATTAAATGACGAATACAGTACTTACTTATCGACAGCGTCGTATTTGTTGTTAATTCTTCTGTAGATTCATCAGCTATAAAAATCGAAACGATATTTTTTACAATATTGAACTTAATATATACTTGAAGTAATATCGGATATTAGCAATAATTATTTCAATTGATATGTATGATGTAAATTACAATGACAAATTTATAAATATTCACATAAAATGAAAAATACAGTACTTACTTATTGACACTGTAGTATTTGTTGTCAATTCTTCTGTAGGTTCATCAGCTATAAAAATTGAAACAATTTTTTACAGTATTAAATATTTCTTAATACTTAATATGTACTTGAAGTAATATTCAAAATAAGCAATAATTATTTTAATTGATATGTATGATGTAAATTATAATGACAAATTTTTTAAAAATTTACATATAATGAAAAATAAAGTACTTACTTATCGACAGCGTCGTATTTGTTGTTGGTTCTTCTGTAGGTTCATCAGCTATAAAAATCGAAACATTATTTTTTACAATATTGAACTTAATATATACTTGAATAAATATCGAATATTAGCGATAATTATTTCAATTGATATGTATGATGTAAATTACAATGACAAATTTATAAAAATTCACATAAAATGAAAAATACAGTACATACTTATCGACACCGTTGTATTTGTTGTCGGTTCTTCTGTAGATTCATCAGCTATAAAAATCGAAACATTATTTTTTACAATATTGAACTTAATATGTACTTAAAGTAATATCCGATATTAGAATTATTATTTCGATTGATATGTATGATGTAAATTATGATAACATATTTTAAAAAAATTTACATATAATGAAGAATACAGTACTTACTTATCGACACCGACGTATTTGTTGTTGGTTCTTCTGTAGGTTCATCAGCTATAAAAATCGAAACATTATTTTTTACAATATTGAACTTAATATATACTTGAAGTAATATCGGATATTAGCAATAATTATTTCAATTGATATGTATGATGTAAATTACAATGACAAATTTATAAAAATTCACATAAAATGAAAAATACAGTACTTACTGATCGACACTGTCGTATTTGTTGTCGGTTCTTCTGTAGATTCATCAGCTATAAAAATCGAAACATTATTTTTTACGGTATTGAACTTAATATGTACTTAAAGTAATATTCGATATTAGCAATAATTATTTCAATTGATATGTATGATGTTATTTACGATGACAAATTTTTTAAAATTTAAATGAGCTATTTTTAAGCCAGGAAGGCAATTTTCCTGCTTATCCTCCGTGGGAACGTCTCCTGAAAGAATCTTTGTTTTATAGGTGATAGGAGGGTCTTCCTGTACGATTTTTATCACTTATACACGAATGTCAAGTCTCGTATTCATAAAATAAACAAGTAATTGTGAAGAAGAGATAAGAGTCCTGTTATTATATGGGTCGATAGCTCTATGGAATTAATTACCTTTCAGGGAGTAGCAATTGTTGTCGTATCTGTTGAAGATTCGATCCTAAAATCGACGAGTAACACCCCCCAAAAAATGCAATTAATTCCAAATAAAAAGGCTTAATTTTACATTTTTACAGTTAATTACATATTCAAACACTTAAAAACACTAAAATGTGCTAAAATTTATTAAAATGTAAAGCCTAAAATCGAATATTTTGAGCCAGAAACGTTAAAAATATATCCATTTTTAAAGGCTTCTAAAGTAATTTAGACACGTGTTTTGCTATTTTAAATGGCCAAGTTTAGAGTAAATGCTTTATTTATGTTCAGTAAAGCCCTTTTGATAGCCCAAAAACAGGGATTCTTCTCTGTTAAAATGCGAAACTTGCGATGTTTCCTAGCATCTAGACAATGAAAATCTTGTAAAGATGAACTTTGGATACGTCTGATAAGATGTAATAATCGACTTTGGATCTTCAATTTTACAAGAAACGGGCAAAGATGGCTAAAAACGATAGGACCCCGGGTATTCTATAGATAATATACTATGATAAGGCACATTTGTATCGATAGATATAGGGCCTAACTTTAGTTCTAAGTGTACTAAAAATTAACTTATATACCATGGTTCTTGCTAAGGATGCGGATGCAGGAGTTGGAATATGATCTTCTCCAGCAATTCAGCATCGTTATACTCATGTAAATTGCCGAAAAATTTGATTATTTACGGGTCTAAATAATTGTATACACGAATAAATAAGTAAATTTTAATCTTATCAGTTAGAAAATCTTCTTCAAATGATGATATTCTTATGTTTTTCATTGCTCTGAATGTTTACAAGGAAAGGCCTGCTGATATAATCTGAAAATTCTAACGATTTACAGCTTAATTTCTTACAAAGCCTGATACAAACATGCATATATAATATTTATGCTCTTTAAGAGGCCTTAAAAGCTCACTTAAGCCCGAAAAATGCTATATTAAGTATACGTTGCGAGAACTCGGATATTGGATATATCATTGAAAAGATGATTTTAGGGCCTATAAATCACTTGAAACTAGGGGAAAAATTATTAATTTTTGTTAAGAAGTATTAAATTATAAGTTCTAGTTCGATTTAATTATATAAAATCTACAATAATCATCAAGAACATTGCAGAAAATATGGCTTTTCTATAAAACATACGACTTTCCACAGTAATCTAGTCTATAGATCGTTGTAAAGAGTCTCATAAAATCGATACTAGGCCCTAGACAAAGCAATTTAAAAGCAATTAGGCTTCTGCATCGTTGTACAAACAGTACCGAACTTAATGTAAGTCATTAAATTTCTTACGGGGCATACAATTAATGTTACGAGGTCAAAAAACTTAATACTAGGCCATAACTCGCTAGTTTAAGGCGCTTAAAACCTTTACTAGGCCTTAGTTAAAGCAATTTAAAGGTAATTAAGTAACCGTATCGTTGTATAAACAGTTTAAAATGTAAGAAACTTCATTAAGTTTCTTACGAGGCTTACAGTTCATGATGAGAAATTGCCTAAGAAAAAACTAATATAAAAAAGAAACTAAGCTCTAAATCTCTAATTTAAACCTGTTTAAAATCGTTATTAGGCCCCAAGTAAAATATCTCAAAGATAATTAGGCCTCTAGAAGCACTCCAANTTTCTAAATATCATAATTGTTGATTTTTTGGAATTTATTTTAACTCTTAGCTTTTCTAAATACTCACAGATTTGTTGGATTTTTCTACGAAGTGCAGCTGCTGTAGGCGCTATTAACACAATGTCATTGGCATACGATATAGTATGTATAATCTGGTTTTCAATTTGGAACCCATCTTCATCTCTTATAAAACAATTATTTAGGTCAAATAAGTAGAAATTGAAAAGATATGGGGATAACGGATCACCTTGTAGTAGACCTCTATAGGTAATGAATGATGTCGAGATATTAGTATCCTGTTTAATGATTGTCTTATATTTTCCGAACAGCAACCCTATCATATTTATCAAAAGTTCTTTTGCCTCGCATCTCTTCATTNGAGAAATTTATAAAAATTTACATAAAATAAAAAATACAGTACTTACTTATTGACACTGTCGTATATGTTGTCGGTTCTTCTGTAGGTTCATCAGCTATAAAAATCGAAACATTATTTTTTACGATATTAAACTTGATATGTACTTAAAGTAATATCCGATATTAGCAATAATTATTTTAAATGATATGTATCATGGTTTTTACAATGACAAATTTTTAAAAATTTACATTAAATGAAAAATACAGTACTTACTTATCGACACTGTTGTATTTGTTTTTGGTTCTTCTGTAGGTTCATCAGCTATAAAAATCAAAACATTATTTTTTACAATATTGAACCTGATATGTACTTAAAGTAATATCCGATATTAGCAATAATTATTTTAATTGATATGTATGATGTTATTTACGATGACAAATTTTAAAAAATTTACATTAAATAAAGAATACAGTACTTACTTATCAACACCGTCGTATTTGTTGTTGGTTCTTCTGTATATTTATCAGCTATATAAATCGAAACATTAATTTATACAATATTGAACTTAATATGTACTAGAAGTAATATCGGATATTAGCAATAAATATTTCAATTGACATGTATAATGTAAATTACAATGACAAATTTATAAAAATTCACATAAAATGAAAAATACAGTACTTACTTATCGACACTGTCATATTTGTTGTCAGTTCTTTTGTAGGTTCGTCAGCTATAAAAATCGAAACATTACATTTTACAATATTAAACTTAATATGTACTTGAAGTAATATCGGATATTAGCAATAATTATTTCAATTGATATGTATGATGTAAATTACAATGACAAATTTTATATAAATTTATATTAAATTAAAAATGCAGTACTTACTTATCGACAGCGTCGTATTTGTTGTTGGTTCTTCTGTAGGTTCGATCAGCTATAAAAATCGAAACATTATTTTTTACAATATTGAACTTGATATGTACTTGAAGTAATATCCGATATAGGCAATAATTATTTCAATTGATATGTATAATGTAGATTACTATGACAAATTTATAAAAATTCACATAAAATGATAAATACAGTACTTACTTATCGACACTGTGGTATTTGTTGTCGGTTCTTCTGTAGGTTTATCAGCTATAAAAATCGAAACATTATTTTTTTAATTATTAAAAAGTTTATAAATACTTAATATGCACTTGAAGTAATATTTAAAATTAGCAATAATTATTTCAATATATATGTATGATGTAAATTACAATGACAAATTTTTAAAAATTTACATTAAATTAAGAATGCAGTACTTACTTATCGACAGCGTCGTATTTGTTGTTGGTTCTTCTGTAGATTCATCAGCTATAAAAATCGAAACATTATTTTTTACAATATTGAACTTAATATATACTTGAAGTAATATCGGATATTAGCAATAATTATTTCAATTGATATGTATGATGTAAATTACAATGACAAATTTATAAAAATTCACATAAAATGAAAAATACAGTACTTACTTATCGACACTGTCGTATTTGTTGTC
>NW_019386267.1:0-20138 GCF_000671375.1 Centruroides sculpturatus | reverse complement strand
ATATAATGAAGAATATAAAACTTACTTATCGACAATGTCGTATTTGTTGTCGATTTATTTGTAGGTTCATCAGCTATAAAAATGGAAACATTATTTTATACGGTATGAAACTTAATATGCATTTGAGATTATATCCGATATTAGCAATAATTATTCCAATTAATATGTATGAGATAAATTACAATGACAATTTTTTAAAAATTTATATAAAATGAAGAATACAGTACTTACATATCGAGACTGTCGTATTTGTTGTCGGTATTTCTGTAGGCTCATCAGCTATATAAATTGAAACATAATTTTTTACGGTATCAAACTTAATATGTATTTGAAGTAATATCCGAATTTAAAAATATTATTTTAATTGATATGTATGATGTAAATTACAATGACTAATTTTTAAAAAATTACCATATAATAAAAATATAGAACTTACTTATTGACACTGTCGTATTTGTTGTTGGTTCTTCTGTAGGTTCATCAGCTATAAATATCGAAATATTATTTTTCACAGTATTAAACTTAATATGTACTTGAAGTAATATCCGATATTAGCAATAATTATTTCAATTGATATGTATGATGTAAATAACAATGATAGATTTTTAAAAAATTCACATAAAATGAAGAAAAAAGAACTTACTTATCGACACTTTCGTATTTGTTGTCGGTTTTTCTGTAGGTTCAGCAGCTATAAAAATCGAAACATAATATTTTTGGTAAGAAAAAGTTTACTAATACTTAATATGTCCTTGAAGTAATATACGAGGTTAGCAAGAATTATTTTAATTGATATGTATGATGTAAATTACAATGACAAATATCTAAAAAATTTACAAATAATGACATATACAGAACTTACTTATCGACACTGTCGTATTCGTTGTCGGTTCTTTTGGAAGTTTATCAGCTATAAAAATAAAAACATAATTTGTTACGGTATTAAAAAGTTTATTTATACTTAATATGTACTTGAAGTAATTTTCGAGGTCAGCAATAATTATTTTAATTTGTATGTATGATGTAAATTACAATTAGATGTATTTTAATGTAGACGTATTTCGGATTATCCGAACAAAAATATATGCAAAATTTTATTAACTTTTTCGAAGACTAAACTTGAGATCAAAGTGCGAGATACTTTGAATTACAGCAGTACCCCTATATTACGGTAGATACGTTTTGTGTTTTATGAATTATATGTTGTACGAGTCTTTTATATATATGACCTAATTACAACTTGTCACCTGTGCAGTTTAGGGACTATGGCTGTTTGAAATGGTTTCTTTCATAAAATTAATCTATTCTAGACTAATTTTACTTAACCCTCCGTAAGTCGCTAGGAATGGGGCCCTTACTTGAGTCGCATGGGTCTTACAGACCCAGTGTTTTTAATATGAAATAATTCAATTTTATCTATCGCGTAAAGAAACTACAGTTTCTTAGTTGGATTCTGCGCTTTGTTTTCTATCTAGTGATATAAATTACTTGCGTATTGACAAAATGAATTTATTAATATTTATTTTTATGTAATTCGATACGAAAAACGCAAAAAAATAAACATATCAAATTTCAACTCGCTGTAATTTATCTCCTGTTTCACCGATTGCCATCGGGTTTGTTTGTAAGTGGGGAAGAAATATGACACTTTCAAGCGAAGTGAGTAGAACTTTTGCACTACTGCGAGAAAATTTGTCAACCGACCCCGCGTTACCCCCTACCGCGAAAGTCAATAAACGTTAATTGTTTTATGACTCTATTTTCAACACTTCTTTTCTGAGTTGTAAATCGACTAATTGACAAAGATTTTACTTCATTTTACTCATAAGAATGTTGTCTTTATGATTTAATAGATAGTTTCGTATGATTTTTAGACATAAATTTTATTTTTAATTTTTTATCTGATATAGTCGTGTGTTAGGCTTAACTCGATCACCTATTTTCAAAAATTGACATCGTTCAAAATATTATAGAATCCATCAAAATTATTTGCTTATAGTTTAGTTATAAATGTTTTCTGTGCATGAAAAGAAGCGATCGAAAAAATAATGGGTGGACCATCAAAAATTCGGCAATTTACGACATGCTCTCAATTCTGAAATTTGTTTTCTTCATAATATAAAATTTTTACAAAATAATACTTAAAAAATACATCCATGTCAATACCTGAATGTTATAAAAATGCAATTATCAAAAATTTTGTAATTTTCACAATTTGTATTGTCATAATTTATTTTTGTTTTTTTCTGTCGCGCGTTGCGTATTGCGCGACAACAAAGTCGTAACGCGATTAAACGCAGCGATTTCATTTATAATTACTTAAAATGTAGTTTACGTTCTTGTTTTAGTTTTGTTTTGTTGTTTAGCGATGGAAAATAAATAGATAATAATTGCAGATAACAATTTAAAGTATTTTTATCAGATTAATTTAGATTATTTGATTTTACAATAATGATAGCTATGCGATATGATTGTCGCATAGTTGTAATTTTTCACTTTATATCTAATTAGCTCTCATAATGTTTAGGGGCTAATTAGCTAACATGTAGTTCTTTTATTTCGTTTGATCGAGTAAGCATCTTCTCAGAATTGTCTTGTGGGAAATTGACTGCGATAAGAATTAGCCTTTCACTTAAATCAATGTCAGAATGTAAATAAAAGTTAGTTAATCGCCATTTTCATCGTTTTCAGCTCTAATTTCGCTACTTTTCATTTTAATTGACGTTATTTAAACAAATGTTTGTTTTGTCAGGAACATTCAGGAGTAAAATTACCAGAATTACGGCTCTAAAATGAAGAAGATAGCTATTTGTAAGGTTTGCTTACATTCTGACTTTAATCACGTTGATTGGTTCTTCGCGGGAAAATCCAGACCAGATGGTTCTGAAGAAACCTCTCATTCGTTGAACTTAAATCAGTCATAATATAAATTACCAATTACAGTGTAATAGGCGTAGAAACAAAAATTTTAAAGCCAATTAACAGCAATAACATCTTCCATAGACTTACTATAGAGAGTTGGAGTTTCCCGGGAATATTTATTGCTAGACAGTTTTGAGAACATGCTTACTCGTATATACATTGTGAAACAATATTTAATTAACAATTTATAGCTCAAAACGCGAATAAAACAAGCGAATTTATAGCGATTGTTTACATTTGATTTCCAAGATCATTGCCGAAAGGGGGGAGATATTTCCCGGCAATTTATAGCTAGACTGTTTTCACAAGTTTCCCATTGGTTAGTAAATGTAAAAAAATGCCAACTTGCATCGTCTAATATACGAAGAATCATCATAAGTAATATATAAAAATTATATGATAAAAATAGAATAATAATTAAAATGATTAAAAGTTAATTAGACATTAATTTTGAAAACAATATTAAAAAAAAAAAAAACAAAAATATAAATATATAAATAAATAACGATATTATAAAGTATAATAGACACCGCGCGACAACTTCAGCGCGATAAAGTTATTGCGACACTCGCTATCGGCAACGGCGACAAATTAATTGACGTTTTTTTACCCCCTCCGTGAGTCGCATGGGTCTGTCATACCCATGCGACTCGTAAAGCATTTTTTTTCTAAAAAATGAGCGTTGCTATGCAAAAAATTTTAACAGCATGTTAATCTAATTAAAAAGTTTGAAGAATATTAATTTTTTCAAATTTTTCAAAAAATATTTAATAGTAAAAAATTTTGACTAAAAATCGCGTCGGGTCTGTCAGACCCATGCGACTAACAGAAGGTTAATATTTCTAAAACACGTATAATTTTTTTTGAATAATCCATATAAACTATGATATAAACAAAATATTGTAGGATTATTTACCGAGTGTTCACCGTTCGTCGACGCCATTGGTTAAGCTTTTTTTCGTCGCGGAGCAGTGGATCGAACGGCGGGCGTGTGTTTTTTGATAAGTTATTTTTCTGGGAAAAATTCGCTGAACTATGGAAACATCATTAATATAGGGGAAGGTCGTGCAAGATGGGGCCATGGGGTAAGACGGGGACGTTTGTGTATTCGTGGTTAACGTGCTTTCATCTAGCTGTTATTTGTGGAACTAAATGTCAACCTCAAAGGGATCACAGAACAAGAGTACGTCGAATTGGTTTCTTTGTTTGGAAGTAAGACAGTTTTCTATGTTTCAGCAATACTTCGTTTAATTTTACGTACGCTACAAAGTTTCTACAAAGTAAGCATCATTGCAAACCTTTAAGTTACCTTTTAGATGAAGTTATTATGGTATTCGAAGTAACCTTTAAGTCTGAAATTGTTTAGTTTTTAAATAAAGTCGACCCGTGTTTGAAGTCAGTATGAAGAGTGCACGTTGAGGCGAGATAGTGGAGGCAAGACGGGGTACCCCATCTTGCACAAGGTTGACCATGAATTCTACTGCTGGTTAGAGGCACTGCAATATAGTGCAGCGAAGTAGTTTTAAATTTGTTGTCATTGAAAATTCTATATCATTTTTTCGAATATATAAAATACAGTAGAACCTCCATTATCCGGATTTTCGATTATGCGGATTGTTCAAAATAAACAAAAATTTTACGAATTTTTTGATTTGCACTTGGCGAATTACGACACTGTTTATGTACGTGACGGAATGCATAACTTTTTTTGTTTTAACAACGTCTCACCCAGCACAGTGGTCGTAAACTCTTAAATATGTTTTACGTAGTAATAAAAATATAACTTGATGTATGTATTTGTAAATAATTTATATTCAAATTACATCATTTCTATGACCAAGGGCGGCGTAAGGCATGGACGACGTGGGCCACCGCCTATGCCTCGCGGTCCGAAGGGCCTCGCGTTTCGAAGGTTTATGCATTACTTAAAAGCCGCGAACACGACGAAAAAATTTTACTCGTCATAAAACGATAAATAGTTTGTCAAATTTTTATTCATAAAAATGCAGTTTCAACTGCTTTTTATTTTATAAAATCCGTCTCCTTGCGCCACCAGAGGGCCTTTTAAACAATAGGTAGTCTATTAGCGTTGGTCAGTAGTAGTACAAATTCAATACGAACGTTTGTTTCTTGAAAATTTGATCACGATTTAAATACAGTATTTACTTTTAATGTTATCGATATGCCATCGAAAAGAAAACGTGTTGTATTATCATTACAAGACAAATTAAAGTATTTGTTTCGATTATCCGAATTTTTTGTTATCTGGACTACCTTCATTTCCAATTAGTCCGGATAATCGAGGTTCTACTGTAATAAGTTTAAAAATGATCTATTTATAGAAAATGAAATTATCCACTTTTAAATCATATGTAACTGTAATAAATTTATACAGTACATACTGTATTACTGTACTTCATTATTTAAATTTTACGTTTTATTTTATTTGTGAAAACATTTTTTAAATTTAAATACTATCTTAACAAGAAATAAAATGTAAGATAACAAATCGAAATAAAAATTTTTTCCACGAAAAAAATATAGTCTGCTTACAAAATACAGAAACTGAGCATGCGCGAAATGACAATACTGTCTAGTGAAGTAAATACGAGTAAGTTTAAACTTTTATATTTATTTATTCGGAAAATAATAATAAATATAGCCGTTGTGATAAATGGGCACACTGTTCTTGTCTCAATATTGAAGAAAACGACAGTTTAACCATTTTAATTTGTTTTCCTTGAATATAAAAATAATATTCCCATCTTACCCCACGGGTGGGGCAAGATGGTGCATTTACATATAATTTTAAAATATTAAATTTTTTTGTTTTTAAAAACGTTTTTCGAAAATTACATTTTGTATTGTATATTACCGAAAGTTGTAGTTGCTGAGAATAAACAAATTATTGTTCTCATTAAAGTGGTTGCCATTTTATGGCTTTTCAAACTGTAACATCCTCATCCTGCCCCACCTTCCCCTAAATATAATTTTTATGGCCGTTAAATAATAAATGGTGTTTAGCAGGTCCGCTGCTCGTTTAAACTCAACAGTTTGTGCAATATCCGCTATTGGTCTAGATTCGACCAATCCTGTCGCGACACGAGTCGGCGATGACGTTTTACAGTATTATACGAGTTTCTTTTTGAGTGTTTATACGAATACGATAGCAATTTTTTGCCGTTTTTATACGAATCCGTATTATACGAACCCGTGTTACAGGAGTTCTACTGTATTCAAAATCGAAATCACGAGGTTTTACTGCATTTCCAGTTTCCATTTATATCTTTTAAATGAACATTTTATATGAGTAAAATTAATTTTTTAAAGCATTGTTTTTTTTTCAAAAAAATAGAGTATCAAGATTACTACATGAAGAAAAATACAAAAAACTTACAGCACCTATATTTTTACTTGAAAATTAACCTAAATGTTACAGAGAAAAACTAAAAAATTAATCAAAAAATGGAGAATGAAGCAGCTGTCAGATTACGTATTAAGACGTCACCATGGTATTTACGTCGTAATAGAGCAAATTGTAATATTAATACTGATGATATACAAAGTTTGTTTCAAAAAACATTTAAAAAATTATGCATTTTTGAACAAACACGTAATGTTTTTTAAAGATAATATAAATTAGGGGTGTCCAACCTTTTTGTTTCTCTGGGCCACATAAGAATATGTCATGGAGTTTTGGGCCAGAAGTATATTATGTACATTTGTGGACCAAAATTAGAAATAGATAAATTCATTTATCTTAAAGAAGACAAACAAAAATTTATTTGAAAAACAAATATTTTTTTATTTGGGTCTCTAATTAATAAAAAGTGAAAAAACACCATTTTAAAGTGAATTTTTATTCGACTAATATATTTATAAATAATTTGTAGCCCAAAAAGTAGCCAATGAGCGACATGATGTTTTTTACGCTAAATTAAAAAAGGGCAGACAACTTTTTTGCAAAGTAGCCAAATCATGCAACGCTGGAAGGAATACTAAACAAAGCTGGAGTTGGGTCTCAAAGGATAATAGACCCAAATTCGGGGAAAGGAAAGAAAGGACAAAAGATTGGAAGATTATGGATCCATATTTGCATAACAGAAAGTCTATTTAACCTTTTTCACTACTTTTTATCTTTTGGCCTTCCTCTCCTTTTCCCGAATTTGGGTCTATAATTCTTCTCAACTTTAGCTTTATTTAGTATTCGTTCCTCATTCACACATTTCCAAGTATTTGAAAATATTTTCTTTCCACTCAAAAATAAAATATATATAAAGGTTTACGGCTTTGTAAAACCTTTTTTTTAGTTTANATGCAACGCTGGAAGGAATACTAAACAAAGCTGGAGTTGGGTCTCAAAGGATAATAGACCCAAATTCGGGGAAAGGAAAGAAAGGACAAAAGATTGGAAGATTATGGATCCATATTTGCATAACAGAAAGTCTATTTAACCTTTTTCACTACTTTTTATCTTTTGGCCTTCCTCTCCTTTTCCCGAATTTGGGTCTATAATTCTTCTCAACTTTAGCTTTATTTAGTATTCGTTCCTCATTCACACATTTCCAAGTATTTGAAAATATTTTCTTTCCACTCAAAAATAAAATATATATAAAGGTTTACGGCTTTGTAAAACCTTTTTTTTAGTTTATGCCATTGAAATAAATAAATTAAATTTAAAAGTTTGTCGGTTTTTACACGTTTATTGGGCCGCGGGTTGGACACCCCTGATATAAATTATATCAAATCATATGGGCGGCGCTCTGATCGTCAAAGCTGTTGGCGTGAATTTTTCTCCACTTCCATACTTTGTCTAATTTTTCAAGAAATGAAAAATTTTGAATTGTTTTCGACTAAAAGGAATAATATTAAGCTTCTTATTTTATTGTTATTGATTGCTGGAATAGAACAAAATCCCGGTCCCTTACAGAAAACTCCAACAAAGAGAGGAAGACCACCTACTCGTCAGAAATTGTTGACTAATAGTATCAAACCAATAGAACCAGATTCAAACCTTATCACTGAATATACTGAACCTAGAAGAGCCGAATCATCATATCAAACAGGTGAGCTAATTAATTTAACTTCCTCACAACAACAATTACCTGCGGAACAAATAGATATTTCAACAGCAGAATTATGGAATAAGATAGTCGAACTGATAACTAACAGTAATGATAAGTTGGTGAGTCAATTTTCACTTATAAGACAAGAAATTAATATAATTCAAAATGAAATTAAAGAATTTAAAGATCAAATTCAACAAATAAAGATAAGAAATGATAAAGTAGAAAATGAATTTACTAAACTAAGACTGTAAAATGAAGTAACTCAATATAAACTGACTATGACTAACACAATAAATAATAATAAAATTATAATTTATGATTATACAAATCAGCTTAAAAATATTACTAAAAATGAATTAGCAACATTTTTTTCTAATACTTTAAAAATAGTTTGCAGCGAATCAGAAGGTATAGAAAATATATATTCAATACCTAGTTCAAATATTCAAATTAAGTGCATAGTATTAAAATCAAACCAATTAAGAAATAGAATCCTTGCAGCCTTTAATAAATTGAAATATAACAAAACATTGGGAAATTGGCAAGAAATTAATATGTCAGCTGATTTAAATAAAGATTCTCGCAAAAGAAGGAAAAAACTTTTAAATATTATACAGATTTTAA
The DNA here is from genome assembly GCF_000671375.1 of Centruroides sculpturatus. NCBI lineage: Eukaryota > Metazoa > Arthropoda > Arachnida > Scorpiones > Buthidae > Centruroides > Centruroides sculpturatus. Next base: position 11,523 of record NW_019386267.1, on the reverse strand, counting down.
GAAACAAGGGTTACAACTAAAACTGCGTGATGACTATCTGTTAATTAATCGTCAAAAATTACATATAGTTATGTTCAGGATCAACTGGTATACGCTGATGATTTTTTGTTGTATTCTGTACAGAAAACCCAATAACATAATTAATTTAGAATGAAATTTTAATATCGTGATCATTTTCACAATCTTAACTTAAATATCACGAACTGGAACTGCCAAGGCTTAATCCACAAAATAAAAACTCAAGAATTTTCTCAATTACTATATAACACTGATATCTTAGGTATAACTGAAACCTGGCTAGTCACACCAGTTAATGAAATTATAAAAAATAGAATGGAATATACAATTATATCTTCTGACGCACAGAAACCGCATGGAGACTTTGTCTAATATTAAGAAAAAACATTGGTTCCGTAAAATTTATACAAAAAGCAACCAATTATATTCTAATCTTATTACAAATAGATAATACTGATATAAAACATTTATACAAAAAGTTAATTATTATAGTGTTAGTTTACGTTCCGCCTGACCAGATAGACTTACTAAATGAAATATTCAAAAATCTCGAAAAATGGAAAAATATCTCTCCTTAGGTTGTTTGGTGATTTTAATTCCAGAATTGCGCAGATATTGGATTCAGATTATAAAGGACCAAATAATGTAATCCACTTTAACCGAAAATCAAAAGATAATAAACAAAACAGATTGGGGCTTCAATTAATAAAAAATACTCAACAACTGCAATTAATAATTTTAAACGGAAGAATAAAAAATGACTATCCATCTGAATTTACTTGTGTTGCTAATATTGGAAGTTCAGTAATAGACCTTACGATATGTTCTGAATTGCTGTCTGACTTATGTGTAAAAATTCAAGTTTTAAATTGCGACCTATCCGATCATTTTCCAGTCATGACTATCTTTGAAATGGCAAATATCCAACTAAATAATAGAAAATTTCAACCGTATCAAATAATAAAATATGATTATCTGAATTTTCAATTGCAAATTAGTGAAAAAAATCAAAAATTTACCTAAATTTTTACCAAGAAATGAAATAGAAATATATAATCAATTGAAAAATCTAATAAAAAAATTCATTAATATAAAAAAGATTAATAATATAAAAACCAATAAGTTTAAGAAGCCTTGGTATGACTTTACCTGTTATATCTGTAAAATAAAGAAAAATAAAGCCTTAAAACAGTTTAGGAATATGTCAAACGAAACAAACCTTATAAACTATAAGAAACTTAAGACAATATAATCATAACTTGTTAAAATCTAAGAAAAAAAAATGTTTTAAAAATCTTGAACATCAACTACTATTAAAGAAAGATAATACTCGGTTTTGGTCAACGGTACGTAAACTGCGTAAACAGGATACTGAAAATCAATCGCAAATTGACTTTTTAACCTGGTCACTTTATTATGAAAGAATAACTGCTATAACTAATATAACTATTATAGAGATGCTGAATCTGGGAAATGAAATTTTAGATCCGATAATTACCTATGACGAATTAGAAACATCAATCAATAAAATGAAAACAAAATCTGCACCAGGTATGGATCTAATTACAGTTAAATTCTTAAAATTATTACCATCATCAGGAAAACGAGCATTGCTTGAATTATTTAATTCATTCTACAATTCAGCAAACTTTCCGGAAAATTGGAATACAGTAAAACTGATAATGATATATAAAAAAGGAGACAGAAAAGATCCAGGAAATTACAGACAAATCGCATTACTACCAACATTACGAAAATGCTTTACTTCTATACTGGCACTACGATTCCAACGATGGATTGAAGAACTTAACTTAAACTCAAAATTTCAATTCGCATTTATAAAATCAAAAAGGAACAAAAATGGCATTATTCTTCTTATTATCAATAATACAAATTTACTTACTAAAAAAACACAGGAAAATATATTCAGCTTTCATCGATATATCAGAAGCTTTTGATTCAGTTCATGTCCCAACTTTGATAAATTGAAAATATGTGGCTCAGGAAACAAATTCTCAGATTCAATTGCGAAATTATTTTCAATTTATAGAATCAACATTAGTCACGGTAACCAGATATTCCCAGAATTAAACATAAACTGAGGATTACTACAGGGAGAACCGCTATCGCCATATTTGTTTAATTTTTATTTAAAATGATATCGATAAATTATTTCTACTCGACACTGAAGGTGTTCAAATTTCTGGAAGAATTTACCACTATATATTATATGCATATGATCTTGTATTACTTGCACCAACAAAAATCGCTTTACAGCACAAACTAAATATAATAAACAACTATCTGAATTCCCTGTTTTTAACGATCAAAATCTCAAAATCCATAATAATTATATTTAGAAATAATGTTAAACTTCTAAAACAAGAAAAATCATACTATTTAAATAAACTCTCACCTTGGTAAATGAAATAAAATATTTAGGAATATCATACAATTGGAATTGTAATTTTCAAAAGCACCTGAAAAATCTAATTACAAAAATAAATACTTTGACAGACAATATTATTTATCTACGCACAACTTTAAAAATGACAAATATAAAACTACAGATGAAACTATTTAACCTTTTGATTATCCTTTCAATATATTATGCAAGCCCTATTTGGGCAATAGACTTATTATACGATTTAGAAAAATTCCATGTCCATACCATAGAAAAATTCCCCTCTGCCCCACATATAATTTTCGTATGTTATTTACTTACGAAAATTATATGTGGGGCCGAGGGGGAAGAAAAAAACTCGATTGACGATAATATGTGATATATATCGTCATCGTCTCCCTTGCCGTCTGGACTGCCGAGCGGTAACAATGGATGACATGTGGAAGCAGTTGAGTCAGAGATAGATGCTTCGTTTACAAACAACACGACCGTTTATTAAACACGAAGGAAGCTCACGAGATTTCCGCGATCTTGGAAGTGCTGTGGCGGTTGCGGCCTCTGGGTCTTCCTCTCCTTTCCAAGACCGTCTCATTTTGAAGGAGTGTCCCTTGTTCGCGAATGAACAATTCCATCACGTCTCGACGACTCCGGGACGAATGGGTCGACTTCCGTTGATTGAAAGATGTCGATCCGAGGTCGGGAGATGGAGACGAAGATGGGTGCGAGACACACACACACAACAGATCCGTCACTTGGAACTTTCGGGAGAGGAAGCCGTCGCGTCCTTGAATTTCCGGGGTTTTATCCGTTTTCTCTCAGATTCCCCTTTCCGATTGGTCTCTCATCATCACCTGATGACAATTCGAAACCTTTTGGGGGCGCGGGAGAGGTCAAAATCGAAGTTTAATCCGATCTCCAACCGGAAATGGTTGACGGACTTACATTCTTCTATTGTTTAAAAGTTAGCGTCGCCTTTTCATAAAATAAAAATCTATCTTTAACTACTATATATTTTTTCTCTAAGACAATTATTTTAACGCGAATTTTAATGAGGGTCCTGTCCAGAATTTTTGTGTCGGACCTGTCCAGGGCCTCACATATATAAAATAGAAAGAACAGTTCCTGGTTATGCAATTCGTGCCGAAACTAACAGATTCCAACTATATTTCCGTTTTATTTAAAGAGACTGATTAAATTCTATTATTGATTACAACAGTCTAATGAAGATAATATAAGATTCTTACATCAAATAATGCTAAATCAAAATTTTAACTGATAATAAAAATCTATGGCAATATAAATTCAATAAATTATTACAATCTTTTGGTATATCAAACAGATTATTTGATAGTTCAGAAACGAATTGGCAATATGGATACTCTGTAATGATGGAATCAGCATTTTCTCAATCAATAATAAGGAATCAAAACTTATTATAATCAGTCTGTATACCATCCATGGTACATCAACATTTTAAACATCCCTTCTACTTCGAACATCATAACTGCTAATATCAATATGAATATAAAAAGATTATTAATTCAATTAAGACTTAATAAATGTTCATTGTTTATCAATAATACTTATTTTGATTTTACTAAGGACAGATGTTATTGGTGTAAATCAAGTGACTATTCTTTGAACCATATACTAAGAGACTGCGAAGGACTAAAGAAATATCATCAAAAATATGAAATTATAGAAGTAATATATTCGAAGCAAAATCAAGACTTTAGAACTAAATTAAACAATCTTACGTTAAATCAAATGTATAAAATTAATGGTTTTTTTAATCAAATTGCAAATGAACTAAAAAATATGTAATAAATTAATAAAACTTAAAAAATTTGTTTTTACTAATTATGTTACTTAAAGTAAAATATTTAAAAAGGAAACTAATGATAAAATTTAATACTAAACGATTATTGTAATGTTATTAATGATCTTGAATATGTTGTATATTAAACAGTGGAAAATTAACAAATGTATAATAATATATCATTGGAAAAAACCCCCTGTAACAAGGCTTAGCCTTAATGCAAATAAAATTTGAATTTGAATAATAATTTGTTATGACTACTTCAAAATAGTTGTTTTCATATATAAATGCCTAAAACATAATAAAAGAATTTGCATTTGGCTTACTAATTCTAAAAAAAAAAATTAAAGCTAAATTATTAATTTTGAAATTATTAATACATAAACTTTGTTTAAAAATCATTTGAATTGAAGTTAAAAAATTTTACACACNGGTTAATGTCCAGATACGTGGACCGTCATGGCGGCACTTCCTGTTTCAGCCTCGAAACCAGACGGTTTGCAGAGGTGTCACGTGACGCACCGACGCACGTTCTAACCTAACCTAACCTATTCTAATAAATTAGCATAATTATTACCAATTATATTATTAGAATAGGTTAGGTTAGGTTAGAACGTGCGTCCCTAATGCTTCCTTTTTTTTGCTGGAATAAGCGATGAGGCGCCATGACAGCCGCCGACGTTCGCTCGCGTTGTCACGTGACACGTCGTCTGCAAACCGTCTGGTTTCGAGGCTGAAACAGGAAGTGCCGCCATGACGGTCCACGTATCTGGACATTAACCGACTTAGATTTTTGATTTTTAAATACTTCAAAAATCAAAATTACAAACAGAGTAAATCCTATTATATTTCCTAGTATTTAATGACAATAAACATAAATTACATTATTAAAGGATACTTTAAACATATTTACAACTTACATATCACATTCCCACTATCACTTGAACAATTATCTTTTTCTCCTCCTTCTTCTTCTCAGATGTTAATATGGAGATTTTAGCTCATATACGCTCTACTCTCCAACTAGACAGGTTATGATCGCTAGGCGACCGATTTGCCGGCCGTATCCGAACGGCCAGTACGCGCGCGCGGGAAATAATGCCTTCTAGGAGGACTTTTATGGGGAACTGGCCTCCTATTCAGTCGTTATTGGCAAGGAGAAAACCCGGAAAACTCCAAGCAGCCAGCCTGCCGATCGCGGAGCGAACCCACGACCGAACTTCCCAGTGTTTAGGGTCTGGTCACCACTATGAGCGGCAACGGAGACCACTCGCCCACTGGTGGGGGCCAATTATCTTTTTACGAGATTCTTTTTCTTATAAACCTCCACCCATCATTCCTTCTGTCGATGATTTTATTTCATGATTGGTGGATTTCTCTTCCTATATTGTTGTTCTGTCATTTTGTCTTCCTATATAAATGTGTTTGTATAATTGCCTTTTGAAATTAATCTTTTCTTTTTTCTTTATTCTTACATTACGCAACTCTATTTCACATTTTTTCATATTACAATTCTCTGCTACTACTGAATTTGCATAATTATTTTTAATCACTCGAATATGTTCTTTTAAACGTAATTTCAATTTTCTTTTTGTTTCTTCTATATATGTTTTCTTTTGCTCACAATTGCAATTAAACAAATATACCAGACCTATTTCTTCTGTAATCACATNAATCTGATTAGGCTAAGTCTTTTTTTGTATTTTATATATTCTAAATTAAAATAATTTCCAAATTCATTGAATGGTTTCAAAACTTTTATCATTTTATTAGGAAACTTAATTTAATAAATTTCAAACTTATGTTTAATAATTTGCGATATACTTAACATAGAAAAATATACTCCAAAGTGGTGCAAACTTATATTACTCACTTAACAGACATAGTGCCTAAAACGTAAAATTAAACATAATTTTATTTTATTTGTGTAACAAACGATAAGGCATAATACAGTAATGACGTAAAATGTTTGAATTTAGACAAATTATTTGTTTTTAATGTAAAACGTCAAAATATTTATATCTATTAACATTGTATTTGACATACAAAGTTATTTTTTCATGCTTTGTTATTTATCTTAAATTGTCCTTTATCACTCATAAAATTCAGCACTTTATCTAAGCGAAACTTAGTTAATTGAAAAGCAATATGCTTTGTTTATTCTATTTAACGTTTTAAATTTAAAATTATATTAAAATAAATTTATATCTTTTGTTATAACTTTTAATATTAAATTATAAATCCAGTAATATTTAAATTAAGATTGATAGTAATTCAAAGTTGAATCGAAAAAATTATTACGTTAAATATTATGTATAGTATAAACTAAATTAATTGATTTCTTAAATAATACTGTGTAGTAATTTATTAAAATAATATTTAATACATGTAATGTATTAAATTTATTTGTTATATTATATTAATAGATAATAGTAAAATAACTAAATAAATATGCAATTATTAATAATAAATTATTACTATTACTAATTTCAGTTTAATAATTCAATTTGAAATATAAATAAAACATTTATTTTTTATCTTAGGATAATCAATAGTCCGTGGATATTATCTTATACGCTTATATTCAACATTTAGATATATTTTACAAATATATTTAAGTTAATTTCAGAATTAACCAAATTAATATTATTCTTGTTAGACATTTGCATAATTATTACACTAAATAATAATAAATATACTAAACACGTACTTAGTGTTCCACTGGAATATCCACCGTCTCTCTTAAAACGTTCTTTTAAATTATCTCCAGGTTTCAATGTTCTTTCATTACTTCCTGTAAATACTATCGCATTCAGACTTACTTCAGGCTTATGATTCTCTCTTTGCCGATCCGGAACAAACGCTAAGCAACAACAAAACACATAATATAATATTAAATTTTCAATCATTTCGGTTATAAAATAAACATTTCGAAGAAATTATAATTTAAACGGACGAAGTGATCGCCATAAAAGTATTGGACTATGTTACGACCGATATCTAATCTGTTTTATATAAGTACCGAATGATCTCACCGTATTTGTACAACAATTATCTGAATTTTTACAGAATATGATTTTATAACATGATAGTGTAATGTCCAATTTAAATGTACTGTACCTTATATGGGTTTCAATTTGTTTATTAAATTAGTATTAAAATTAATACAGAATTACTAATATGAAAGATGCCTGTGTGTGAACTCTTTATAACTCCTGTAATTTTATCGAATTCAGATGAAATTTTGGTTATACTATACTCGTTTTATGTTCTGACGAAAAGTATAGGCTACGTATTGTGCGGAAATATTAGCTATAAAATAAACACTTAGATAGTAATTTGAAATTATCACAAAAACAACTTAAATCACTGACAAACAATGTATTACATCAACGAACGTTTTTAACCCGCTCCACGGGCCGTCATCTGGTTTTCAAATTCTGGATCATTGTAAACTTTCCGTATCTCATAGAGCATATAAGAACGTATTTAAATTACAAAGACGTTCGAATATATTGTTGTTCGAATTCAAAATAAAAAAAATATATAATACAATATATGCACATGGATTATAGTAAGAAAACAGTAAAAATAAAACGACAAAGACATGAAAGAAACGAAAAAGAATAGAGAAAAATTACATTTATAATATCAGTTTCACATTGAAAGGGCGTTATACTTTAGATTGTAATAAATTTTTCTCGACTGTATACTTCCATGCCGTGGGTAGAATCATGGCATCTTTACAGTTCAAACACTTTCGTGAAAGGCTATATTTATATGTCTCCACCTTTTCCAAACTTATTGCCAATGTCTGTGAGTGCATTGAAATGGAAGGAAGCTAAAGATTTATAACTTTAGCTTCCTTCCATTCAATAACTGAGCCATCGGATTGCGCTATTCTGGATAAAGCTGTACTGCCTTGTCCTTTCCTTATAATCATGTTCCTTGTCGTATTTCAATCCCGGTGGAAACGGATAAGATAGGTTACAATTTAATGATCTTAATCTTCGCCATCATTACTTTTTGCCCAACAACGCTGGGCTCATCTGCTAGTTTTTAAATATTTTGACAAATGGCCAATTTTAATCTTATTTGATTAAATTTAAAATCGAAACTAAGAAATGATAGCCGCATCTTATCAGTTCTATAATGGATGATTCCGTAGTGAACACGTGACGTTTTATTATGCAATCGGAAGTGACGATCAAACGAGCTCGTTATTTACAGTGTTATTAATCTAATTAAGAATACTTACTAGTCATATTTGTTTTATCAACGTGGAATTAAAAAGACTCGCTATTTGGTCAAAAAGAAATGCCTTGGGGAAAGCGAAAGAGTAAAACTACTCAACTGTATGTTGCTTTTACCCGTTCAAGAAAGCGAAACAATATTAAAGCATAAATCTGATTGTGTGTGTAAGTGAATTCTCAATAATCCCTAGTATTTTTGCTTACTTCAGGTAAACTTTTGTTCTGTTGCACTTTGTTACAATAGCTAGTATAAACTACTTAATTTGTAGATATATTAGTAGCTGTTCTTCAATTTTCTCGAAATCTTTATTCTTCTCAATTCTTTAACCTCTACTTTCAGATAAAAAGTATTCCGTTATCCATGAGGGGGGAATTTTTAGTAATAATATAATTGCCATTCTGACAGATGAGAAATTGAAAGAATATTCAAAATAGAATATTATCATATACGAGTACAGGTATACCTCGCCTTACGTCGGTAATTGGTTTCAGGAAAACGACGTAAATCGAATTTACTTGTCTCCGAATCTACTTATCACTAGACTAAACCGTAAATTACCATTCCCGGTTCTGTATTTTATTTATTAATGCATTTTTAATAATATATGGTTAATAAAAATCTATTTTAAGCTTACAAACAAATAAATTTTAGTTTTTAATATAGTACAAAAAAAAGTAATCTAAATTTACGAATGCATGTACTGTAAATACAGTACATACTTGTATATATTTTAATATGATTTTATGTGCTTTAAACGTTTATCTAGTGATATTACGACTTCAATATTTGTGGCGGACAGACGTAAAGTCGAATAAAATGACTTAAACTTGATTTTTATTTTTCGATATACTTTTTTAACAAGCGACGTATAATCGGGAACGACGTAACTCGAAACGACGTAAGTCGAGGTATGCCTGTATAAGTGAAAGAAACACATACATACAGGTTATTTTCGATTTCCGGAAAATTGACACTTTATCACAGAAAACATTGGAAAGTGTAAATCGTTTCTTAGGCAAAATCTAGGATTTCGTACATCTTCAGCTTGACAGAAAGCTACTTTAAGCCATTGAGCAATGACTATTTTTACTTTCTTTTACTTGTTTCCGGTTACATCAAACTCATGTACATAAACTAATCTTTAATTTTTATTTTTTGTCAACATGGGGATGCGTATTGTCGCGTCCTTCACGGAAATTACCCCGAAAATTTTTGACAAGCATGCATCCCCATATAACTACACCATTCTTCGATGAATGTCTTTCAAAAGAAACATTAGGACAACTGTATGTTGATCTTTTCACATTTAGTAACAATCTTTTTGGTAGCAACGACACCATCCATCTATTGATGGTATCGATACGTATAGTATCGCTCGTTATACATGCAATTCTGATTGCAATAAATATCTTACTAATCGCACAGGCTTTGTATTAGCTAACTCTAAACACGTTACACATCATACACCCGATTGCAAGACTGTAGACGAAACATTTTTATATACCGCAGCGTTTATATTTATAAAAGATTAAACAATATTTAATTTTAGTTATTTTTATTTAACTTTAAACCTGTAATTTATCTAGTAAAAAATATAAAAACTAGGATTGCTTTTTGTCTAGTAGAATGGGTAAGTAAAAAATAAACTAATATCAATAGTTTGGTTTACAAAATTTTTAAAAATTGTTACTTGTTTGCGTTTTTATTTAAATCACCACAGACATGAAACTGATATTTTATTAAAACCAAAAATAATAAAATAGTCATTAAAAACTGTAAATTTTTATTATTTTATTAAGAAATTATTTATGTGATCTTGTAATTCTTCTGTAATTCTACTTTCAATTATCAATAAAATGTTTTAAATATAATTTTTTATCTAAATATTATTATTGTTACTATTACTAATAACATAATTTATGTTCTTTTTCTTTATCTTCGCCTTTTCCCTTGTTTATATGGGGTCGGAGTTTCCTTTTGTAATACGTTTTCTTCATTTCAACCTATCAAGGGCGTCTTCTTTCTTAACCCCTTATTGAAAATCATCGGTAGAACAAGGCATTGGAAGTGTATATAGAGAAAAGTGAGTGAAAGAGTTGATCATAGCGTAGTTGACAGATTGGACAGAAAAGTCAAGTTATTTGGGAGATCACCCATTACCTCACTCTTCCCTTTTCTCAAAGGATCCGACAACACAGTGCCAATTGTACCCAGACTATTCGGCTTCGCAAAACGCATAAAAATAGCAAAGAATTAGTAGTAGAAAAGTGTAAAAGTCCGACTTATCCATGTAGTCGTTTCTTTAGTTTATATTTAGCGGAACAGATTGGTATTATGTGAATCTCACATATACAGTCGACCCCCCTATAAGACGGTAGATACGTTCCATTCTTTATGAATCGATTTCTTACGAGTCCTTGCCAATCACAGCCCGACACGTGTGATGTTTACGGACTACGGCTGTTTGAAAGGTTTTCTTCCATAAAATTAATCGATTCTAGACTAATCCGACTCAACATTTCCAAAATACGTATATTTTTNATTTCTTACGAGTCCTTGCCAATCACAGCCCGACACGTGTGATGTTTACGGACTACGGCTGTTTGAAAGGTTTTCTTCCATAAAATTAATCGATTCTAGACTAATCCGACTCAACATTTCCAAAATACGTATATTTTTGGGGGGGAATAATCCGTTTAAACTACGCTATAAACAAAAAATTGTAGGATTACTTACCAAATGTGCACCATTCGACATCGCATTGCTCAAGCTTGTTTTCGTCGCGGAGCAGCATACCAAACCGCGGCCGATTTCTGATAACTTATTTTTCTGCGAAAACTTTGTTGAACTTTGGAGACATCATTTTAATATAAATAATTTTTATGGGCGTTGAATAAGAAATGTTTCTTTCACAAGAAATGTATAAAATTACAGTACTGTATTAGACTTACGGTACCTAATATACATACTGTACAGACGATAGTAAACAACTTACTCGCCTAAACTCTCTGTAGCGTAGCGCTAGACG
>NW_019386266.1:67926-70210 GCF_000671375.1 Centruroides sculpturatus | reverse complement strand
TTACATTATATATTATATAAAATAGATTTACATTTATTTAAAAAAAAATTAAAATCATGATGTAGGTATGGTTCAACAGGCTGTATGTGAGATGCTATATGGTAAAAAAAATATCTTTGTGAAAGAGAATGGCGAAAAAATGGGACGAAGAAGCATGATGTATTACAGGTTCTTACAGTAGGGATGTGGAAGACCTAGCCAGTAATTTAAAATTAGACCATTGAAGTATTTAAAGCAGAGAATGCAGTCAAAATATTTTAAGCAATCAGAAAGATCAAGAAAGTTATTAATACGAGATGGAAAAAGGTTACTTGTTTAAGTTGGAAAAAACAGAATATTTCATTAAGGAAAAATTGTTAAGTCGGGTCAAGGGAGGAATAATATAGGCCATTAGAATTCCAAGAGATGTTACACATATTGAAGTCTCTGCATAAGATAATTTTAATACAGTGGGTGATCGGTTAACGAACATAATCCGTTCCAAGACTTTGTTCGCTATCCGAATTGTTCGTTAACCGATTATCAATTTACCATAGGTTTTAATGGGAATTTAATTAATTCGTTCTGGAGATCCCCAAAAATAAAAAAATATATACGTTCTTACTATGTTTATTTATATGTAATAATAAAAATACATACATACACAGTCTTGCATTTTTATTAGTCATGTTTTTTCTGTTTGTGGGGGGGTTAAAGAATCTGTCTAATGTCAATTGCTTTTCTCTCTTCTTCAGGGTTTTTCAGAAGTAATTAATAGCATTGTAATTGTAGAGATCCACAAGCCTATTAAACTCTAAGGCCATTCTAAGACCGTTGTTTTGACATCCTCCCACTTCTTCAAAAGATGTCTAATAGCAGATATCGGCATTAATCCTCTTTTTCAGAAAATAACATATCTTGCCTAGTTTCTTGGCGTTCTTCTGCCATCAGATCAGTTTTAGGTTCCATTATGAACTCTTCGATGTTCTTTATTTCTCAGATGTGAATTTTGTTACTTCTTAAGCTGCTTGAGTCTTCTTGATAATACTGTATCTTTTTTAGATAAGATTGAACTGCAGCCTAATGTAGACCTGTTCAATCCATATTGCACAGCAACATCTGTCCACTTATACCTTTGCTATTATACTCTCATCTTTCGAAAAGAAAAACAGACGCAAAACTTAACAAATGCCTACCTGACAGACTCAGGGAGAGTTCTCTACAAGGAGAGGACTCTACAAGGGAGAGTTTCAAAATTTGAAGGAATACTATCCGATCGGTATATACTGGCTTGAGTGTTGATGTCGATGTCTCCCACACTCTGAAAAGTTTCGAATTGTTGCCCGAAGACAAGGGAAGACCAATTGGTATTCATTATTTTACATCACTTCTGTGTTTGTTCTGTGGGGTGCTCGTTATCCGATCATGTGTTCATTGTCCGAACATAAAAATCTTTCGCAGAAGTGTTCATTATCCAATCTGTTTGTTAACTGATCACCCACTGTATGTTGGAATTCAGAAAGAGAACTAAGACATCTATGTAAAATTTTAAAAATGGAATCTCTTTTATTATGAGGGGCGTATATCGAAATGACTATTAAATTATACACAGAAAGTTTGATGGCAAGGATAGAATCAAGATATTCAAATACTTTTACAGGTTTGAGCAAGGGGGGAAAATCTAAAGGATTCCACCACCACGTTGAATATTAAGAGATAAAGCAATATGTGAATAACCCAAACTGTTAATAAAATTCAACACATCATCAGAGTTTGGGGTAAGCCAACTTTCCATTAATATAAATAAATCATAAAAATCATTAAGAATTGAGGCAAGGAACATGCATTTGTTATTAATGGACCTGATGTTTTGGACAAAAATTTTAAGATTTTTTGTTGAATACATTACAGGAGGAAAAAAAACAGGTGCTATGAACAAAGATGAAGGTGATGAGGAACTGTCAAAAATGTATAAACTAACAATAGATAAATCAATATATTATTATATAAAATAGATAGACTGAGCTTGCATATATCACGAGCAACAGATGATTAAAATAAAACCGTATTAAAAAATAGAAATGTATATTAAATACAATAAAAACAAAATAGAAATACCTGAAATGGTGTAAAATATATACGTTAACAAAATTGTGAAAATATGAACGTCTTTGCTCGTAGCATGCAAAAAAAATTATGTTAAAATATCTAAGAATGTATATATAAACATACACTTGAGCTTACAGAATTTATTCTGTATGTATACTCTGTATACAGGATGCATAGTAAAGTTCTTATACAGCCA
>NW_019386266.1:41210-66954 GCF_000671375.1 Centruroides sculpturatus | reverse complement strand
TGTTTATATTACATTCCATTACTTAAACCCCGAATTTAGCGCGAGTCGATTTTTTAACGGAAAATAAATGGTCGAAAAATATCGCGTTATATTCGGGCTAATACGATAATTTATATAATACTGTCTAGACGATAGAAATCTCTCCGTAGCGTGGCGCTACGGACGGCGTGGAAAGTAATTCGGCTGCCCGATGACGTTTTACATAATTATAGGGGGTTTTTTACTGTTTTTTTACGGATACCGTCACAATTTTTTCGCAGTTTTATAGGAATCGTAATTATTGGGACCGTAATTATAGGGGGGGGGTCGACTGTACTATGAACAAAGATGAAGATGTTGAGGAACTATCAAAAATGTATAAACTAGCAATAGATAAATCAATATATTATTATATAAAATAGATAGACTGAGCTTGCATATATCACGTGCAACAGACGATTAAAATAAAACGGTATTAAAAAATAGAAATGTATATTAAATACAATAAAAACAAAATAGAAATACCTGAAATGGTGTAAAATATATACGTTAACAAAATTGTGAAAATATGAACGTCTTTGCTCGTAGCATGCAAAAAAATTATGTTAAAACAGATCTCAGTGCAGGTTGCAGAATAAATCCGTATGGATGATACCATTAACGATGAGAGATAACAGTGCTGGACAATTCCACTTTGTTGAACAGGTAGATTACAAAAAGTATTCCACTGCAGATAATTTCTACAAATGATGACTAAACAAAATGAGTGTCTCCAAAAAATAAAGACTCGATTGTATTAAATAGAGTCTTGTAATCTGAGATAGTGTAAATTATATACTTTAACAAAATTGTAATAATATGAACATCTTTGCTCGTAGCATGCAAAAAAAATTATGTTAAAATATCTAAGAATGTATATATAAACATACACTTGAGCTTACAGAATTTATTCTGTATGTATACTCTGTATACAGGATGCATAGTAAAGTTCTTATACAGCCATGTAATTGGATGATGAACATAAAGTTTGTATAGACAAGAGTTCTTGCAGAGCCACTAGTAGCAAAACTCAGAAATTAGTGTTTCCATTTTGAAAACGTTGCATGATACAGAAAGAAGGTCAATTACATAGTCATAGAGCAGAACCAATTTCAGTTCAAAAGACACACTGCATACATGAATAATGTGAATAGAAAGTATGAAATGCTAATGTGTACATTGTACAAAGACAGTGAAATGCGTATTTCTCGTTTCTTTGAACTGCATTTGTAACTACATGGGTAACGTCATATGTTGTGCACCACTCACACGTATCAGTGTATAAGGACTTTCACTGTGCACCCTTTATATATGGTGCACAATTCATTGTTTACGTCAGGACAATCTAGGTTTTCCTGCTCCCTCTTGTACTATATGTACAGTACTAAATCTTTAATTATCACGACTAATTGTTATTTTTGATGGTATGATAAATATTTATTCTGCTTAAAGAAAAACTAATAATAATAATAAAATTATATTGGCACTTTAATTATCCAAATTAATTCATGGTAAAAGACAGTTCAAATAATTGAAAATTCAGATTAAAAAAAAAGTGTCATTATTTGTGAAAAACACTATTATATTAATAAAACTGTGTGTTTAGTGAATTTCTATGGCTTTCTCTTTCAACAAATTATTTTATACTGTTAACATTATTTTAATGTCCATAAAAATTAGAATGGGTTAGAAAATCAAAGAGATTACAACACTACAAACAACAATTGCTAGTTAAGATTAAATGGACAGGGATAACAATTACTTGGGCGGACTTGACAGGTGGAAGAGTGTATGTTAAAGATTGAGCTTTCATTCTTCTGTCACAATGAATTTAGTTAATTGACAGTTCAGATATTTGGTGTTCCACTAAAATAAATAAATAACTTCATTTAAAAAAGTAAATTCACTGAGAGCTTTGGCTCTCTAGTTGTTCTGGATTCAGAGAAATTTCTCAGATGAATGTACAAAAATGATGATAAAAAAAATTATTGAAAGTTAAATCATGTATCAAAATTATTTACACTCTTCATTTAAAAGGTAAAAGTACATCAGAGTAGAAAATTTGTTTACACTTTTCCATATCCCTCTCCTGTTTACAAGAATTCAAAAATATTTTTAAATTACAGCATTCTATAACATTTCTGTGTTGTTACAATAAAAATTAAATGAATCAGAAGGGAAAGATAATGTTAAGTTTTCCGGATAATACAGTGGTGAAACTTTAAAAAATATTTTAGTTTAACAATCTAATTATAATAATGAGGAGAGAAGACAAAAGCAAGTACATTATGGACTGAATATTTGACAAGATTGGGACCAGAAGTGGTCCGGATTTCCAGCTTTTTGATCTTTGGGACACCGACTATATATATATATATCCTTAAAATATAAAGTAAACAATGGAAAGTGAATTTTTTATCATTACATTATATTTATATAAATAAATTTTAATAATTTGTTAAAGAAATTACATGTAAATCTTTTTTTTTTTTTAAATTTAGGATACCAGATATCAGCTCTTCATGTTGCGGCCGACACAACGAGCATCATGGATTGGTTTTGCAATGGCATATCATTTACTAAAAGATTACGATATGGCTTTAAAAATTCTAGAAGAATTTCGAAAAACACAAACGGTAAACATCTATATTTGTGAATGATTATTTTTTGCATTAAAACTTTTGCAAGGCATAATTTTGATCAATTTTGTGAGTGTAGTTAATAATGATGATTTGTTTTCAGTTAGTCTTATGAGAGTAATTTATGACAAATTTCTTGTTCCAGAAAAAAATTTTTTAGTATAACTTGTTAAAGTTGAATATTAAAAAAATTGAAAGTTTTGGCCGATTTAAGATGGAATATTGATTTTAAGTATCTTAAATAGAATTTAAAAAACAAAAGTTATCAATCAAAATTTACAAATAGTTTCTCATAATTTAGTTTAAAATTTAAATGTTTTGGAACTTTTATGTTATTGCAGAAAGACTTAAAATTGGCACAAAATAAATCTATTTTATAATGAAATAAATAGGGATGTGTTTTGGGCATCCATGGTGAATATATGTATTTTTCAATAAAAACATGATCAGTAACAAAATGTTACTTAATAATAATATCTTAGGCATATTTATTTATAGCTGAAATCAACAATGAATTTTTATTTGGCCACTGTTGATCTCGTACAACAATGCCACTGGGTGTGACTTTGATTCAGTTCTGGATGGAACGGGCTTAGGATCATCCGTTGATAATGGGCTAGACATAGGATCGTGCACCTTTTTGTAAGATACAAATCCAAAGTTGTTGGCCGTGTCTATTTTTCTTTTTTGGGAATTTCATAATAAGGTGTTAAGGCTTTTTATAAACTCTTCACGAAGACACTTTGTTCTCAGTCGGGATTCATTTCACACAACAGACTTGGACATTCAGGTTTACTAAATTTTTTTTATTTGACTTGGCTGTTCTTTTTCTATTTTAAAATAGGTACTGTTAAAATTTTATCTTTGAATTGTAAAATACTGTGTGAATAATAAACACTTCAAAATAATAAAGAAACCAGAACTGTTTAGAATTGCTATTAAAGTGAAGTTGTTGCTAATGCTACCATCAGGCATGAAAAAAAATATTTGCTTTAGTAGTTACTAAAAATATTCTACACACAGTGGAAGAATTTTTTGAGAACTAGAAGGAAAAATTTGAAACCAGTGTTACTGTCAAACACCATAAAATGAGAGCAGCCTGTATATAAATATGAGCTTGATATTAGATTATTTCTGTTATGGAATAAACTAAGAATTGTAATGTAATGCCATGCATGACCTTACACAATGAAAATTCAATACTAAAAAGTTGTATTTCCTGTGGTGAAATTACACAAGGGTGTGGACACAAAAGGAGATACTTGTATCCATAGTGCAAAGCAGTTTATTAAATGAGAAATCTTCACTGCCAAAGAAATTTATGTCTGAGAGTAGAGTGCCTGAGCGGAACTAGTTCAGCCAGACAATTCCATCAGCCACGTGATTTCCTCTGAGTGATAGCCATTCTGTTTTGATGACAATGTTTCTTACTTGTGCTACTGGGATTGATTTCACATTATCAGTTCCTATTCTAAGCTTCCATAAGGCAAGAGATTGTGACCTTTCCGTATCTGGTTTTATGCATGTAATCTAAGTCTTGACTTTATGTTCCAAGTGGCTTATTGCATTCTGACTCAGATTTGGGTCTCTGCCATATTTAAGGGGCCGAGTTCGTACATCCCTCGGTCAATTGACAGTAGATCCGCTTTCTCGCGGATTTGCCATAGTGTTGTACTTTCGAGAAATAGTGGCACAATGTGGTATTCAGCCACTTGTTTCTGAACAAATTGAATTTCATATAAAATTTATGTAGAATGTAGTAAATTAAAGTTGTAAACTGAAAATAGTTTTAATATTTTTTTAATAAACTACTTCAGATTTTATAAGTCTTTTCAAAACTAATTAGTGTTACTTTTTATAGAAGCGTGGGTATGATTACGAACATAGTGAATTACTACTCTATCAGAACACAGTATTACAAGAAGCTGGAAATTTAGAAGAAGCATTGCTACATCTAGAAAAATATGAAGATCAAATTTGTGATAGGTTAACTATTATGGAAACCAAAGGTATTTAAACAATAACTTTTCAGAGATTAAATTAAATCTTTAATTTCTTTTACTGGCAACACAACAGTTTTATGGCACATACATTTAATTGTAATAGATCAACTTGATGCTGACAAATTTCTGTCATATCACATTGCCCAGTTAATAGAATATATAGAATGAAAATATATTGCAATAGAATAGAATATATAGAATGAAAATATATTGCAATAGAATAGAATATATTTTAAATTATAATATATAAGCTGGCTTTTTAAGCTTGAAAAATCATTAATATATGACGGATAGAAATACTGTACATCATAAAATTTCTACATTTTAATTTAAAAGAATATTCTTTTAAATTAAAAGTTTTAGATTTCACTATGGCTCTTAATTTCTTGGTACTAAAATTTAAGTATACTTTCATTGTTAATATACGAGGTCTGTTCAAAAAGTATCGGACTTTTATTTTTTCCATGTAAACCAATGATGCGCGGGAGGCCTGTTTCGATGGAGTTGTGGAGGGGACAGTCATGCACAGCTCTGAATTTTTTCCCGCTTGCAGGAAGCGTCAGTCGTTGGCAGTCGGACTTTGAGTGAGGACATGTAGTGAGCTCTCGTCAGATTCCACTAAGTTGGAAAATGACTGAACAGTGTGAGCAGCGATATTACATCAAATTTTGCGAAAAACCTTGGCGATACCGAAGCGTAAACTATTCGCAAGATTCAGCAGGCTTTCGGGGACGATCCTTGAGGCCAAAAAAAGCGTGGCAGGTCCGCAGCAATATCAAGGTCATGTTGACAGTTTTTTCAACTCTCGTGGGGTGGTGTATCGTGAGTACGCACCACAAGGCCAAACCATCGCAAAGGAGTACTACCAGGAGGTCCTTCGTCGTCTTTCCGATGCTGTGCGACGCAAATGACCGGATCTGTGGTTGATCAAAACTTGGCAGCTCCATCGTGATAATGCATTCGCCCATTCTGCGCATCTGATTCGGGCTTTCGTCGCCAAAACACAACACTCCTGTGATTCGTCACGCTCCGTACTCTCCCCACATGTCTCCGTGTGACTTTTGGCTATTTCCCAAGATGAAAATGCCGCTAAAAGGAACCCGATTTTAGTCGAGAGAAGACATTGTGCGGAATGCAACGGACCGGCTGAGGCCTTTCCAAAAGATGCGTTCCAACAGTGTTTCCAGCAATGGCAGGAATGCTGGGAGAAGTGTATACACTACCAAGGAGACTACTTTGAAGGGGATTAGGGTTTTGTACCTCAAAATCAATAAATGTATTTTTTCCGACCAAAGGTCCGATACTTTTTGAACAGCCCTCGTAAATTTAATGACAAAAAATTTTGAACTTAATAATTTTTCAAAGTAATCTACAAATATAAAATTCTGTCCCTAATAATGAAAGAATCAATTTTAACATAAAAATTAAATGACCAATTTTTGTACACAATTGTTTATCTTTATTGATGATAAATTTGATAAACCGACAAGTAAATTCTACACGAAAAGCAGGATTGAAATCGTTAAGCAGGGAAGAAGAAAACATTAACTGTTCTGTTATTCAATAAACATTTAGTAAGAAATATCTTTGGGTGTTTTTGCATTTGAATATTGTAGAATTTTATAAATAAAGTTAATAGAATTAATTTAATTAAGTTATATGATTAAATTTAAATAAGAAATCGTTAAATATTAAATGATTTCTTATTTGAATTTTATTATATAAAATAATGATTTTTAACTAAAAACTATGCTACTAAACATTTTATCCTGCTTACATATGAAGTTTTTTAGTATAGGTGTGTAGTAAGTAAGTGGTTGGGTTTGGCTTCATTTCACAGTTTGATGCTTTCCTGAATCAAATTCCCTGCTTTTTCTTCTATACTAATGGCACTGGTTGGTCCCAAAGTGTCATGTGAGTTTCAAAAAAACATCCCACAATTTTGTCTCATCTGGCTGGACTATGGGCAGGACTAACACTACAGTAATAATTTGTACAATTTACAAAATGATTTTCCAGTTTTGTAATGCATTTATATAAATTTATGTACTATTATGAAATCAGTGTCATATAACAGATATAAGAAATTGCAGTAAATTTTGTTTTTAAGTTAAAAAAGGTGTGTTTGTAAGTATCTATATAATTTATATTTTTTTTTCTTTAGCCAATTTATTGCTAAAATTACACAAGTATCACGAAGCTGAGAAGGTATTTAGAGAATTAATTAATAGGAATCCAGAAAATCATGCTTATTATAAAGGTCTAGAAAATGCTTTAAGGCCAGGTAAGAACGATTTGATTATATTTATTCTTACCTTACTATAAATAAAACACTTTTCTTGATTTGTCTTAAATTTAAATTTTAATTACATCTTGGGTTTTTAATGGAATGAGTGAAAAGTAATTTTTATAATTATCTCATTAAAAATTTGATTATTAATTGAAGTTAGGAAATACTTCAATTTAGTCGAATATTGATGAACTCTTAATTAGAATTGAAGATATTCCTAATTCATTGATTCAAATCATACTCTCATAAATAAGAAAATTGTTTGAAATGTTAATAAATGTGAATAAAATTGGTTAACACATTTACTATTAGGTAATAAAATAGCAATAAATTGTAAAAAAATAAATTGGTTTTAAAATAAAAATCACAGAGCAAATATTATTACTTGTGCATGTTATGCTAGAACTAATAGAAAGAGGAGTTATAAATATTTAAAAAACAATGGTTTAACAAAGACAGTAATGTAGATTTATTTATTTGCAAATAATTATTGAACAGATAAGAATATTGATAACAGGTGTGATTAAAACTTTAGATTAGTGACAGTCAGGATTGATAGTGAAAATCTTACGGAAATAAAAGTAGAATAATTAATTAAATTAATAAATAAAGAACATTTATAACTTTAACCTGTCCGATGTTGAAATTTATCTCCGTTGCATGTTGTATCGTATTGAATTTTTGTCAATGTTAATTTGTCAATGTAATTTTCATTAGACTTAACGTCTAATGAAAATTACACGTTTTTGAAAAAAATAACTGTGGCTGTTGTATCGTTCGAAATTATTTTTTTATTCCACACAAACAAAATAAATATATTAATAAATGTAAAAACAAAAAAAATTATATTTTGGAAGTTAATTTTAATATAAAAATTATAATGGCTGGCAACATTTAGTTTCAAAAACGTTCTTACGCTGAAACGAGTTATCTCGGGTCAATTGGTTAGCAGGTTGCAACCTGAGATATGTTGGGAATAACACTGGATAGGTTAAGAATTTGCAAAGTTGGATGGCTAAATAGTTAAGCTATTGGTCTCTTGCTCTAGCAGACCTGGGAATGAATCAGGATGGATCAAAAATAACCTAACAAATGTTTTTGGGGGGAGTGGTTTGTCTTGAATATTTTAGACCTTGTCTTTCCATTGTAGATCTGGATGAATCCGCAGTGGACTTGATGAAAAGACTGTGTCGATATCCAGTTGATGGAAAGAGTAAAAAAAGAAAACTTGTATTGGGATTCATATTAAATATAATATTTAACTAGAATTTAAAATCTAAAAACAGTTTGTGATTACAGTAGAACATCGATCATCTGAAACAATTTGGGACTGTGGTTGTTCCGATAACTGATCATTTACAAAAAAATATATTAAACACAAAACTGTACTGTATATAATTTGTGTCACACGTCTTACAAATACATACCTTACATAATGTAATACATTAAACTAGGCCTAAAGTTCAGTTTGGCAGGAATAAGAAGAGTGCTGCAATGCCACAGCCCTAGCAGAAATTTGAATTTGTTGAGTGGAACGCTTTCGGTTAACCGATGTTTTGGTTGATTGGTATTCGGATAATTGATGCTCTACTGTATTATATTTTATCCAGTATGACCATCTTTTTTATTAGAGGTTATGTCGCTGCAGAAATGCAAGTTGGTTAAAATGTCTTCTGGTAACAATGCTGTAATAAAAAACAAATATTTGATTAAAATTGGCCAAATTGACTATTTGTTTTTAATTATGGCATTGTCTTCAGAGAACATTTTAACTAGTTCTCATTTTAATTTGTTTTAATCAATGAAAAGATCATCTTTTTAGATGATGATTGTGGTCACCGGTGATCAAGAAAGACTAATTTGTGAGAACATTTTGTATCTTACACATATTTTATGTTTTTAAAACCTAAATGTTGACAGCAATGTTTAATATGTGGAAGTATTATAGCATAATTGCCATAAAACATTAGCTTATGAAGCTTTTATAGCTATTATGTTTAAGATATTTTGCATATGTTAATGGCAGCTATTAATTGGCAGACGTCTAATGGGGTAAATCTCTAGTTTGTAAATGAAATTCATAAATAGAAAATGTGAATAAATTTTACATTAAATTTTATTAGTTATTTATTTATTTACATCTAGAAGTAAACAGTTAATTGATTATAAGTTAAAATTTTGAGACAGATCAAAGGAACACTTTGTATGTTTTCCTTCAGTTGGATTATTTATTTAATTGGTCAAACTGAGAAATTTTTAATTGTATATTATTGCTATGTTTAACCAAGTTTTGCCATTAAAGATTCTTTATTTTTAAAGACAGATTATACTTCATGAAAATTCTTTATATTTTCAGAATTAATAGAAGATAGATTGAAAATTTATAGGGAATATCAATTAAAATATCCTAGAGCTCAAACTCCTAGAAGAATTCCTATTAGTTTTACAATGGGTAAGTATTTTCAGAATAAAATTTCATTAAAAATATACATTTTTTGATTTTATGTTCACAAAATATCAAATTATTAATGATAAAAAACAGAAATGCATTAGCAATTATTACTATTTTATTTTTGTTTTACATGTAGAAAGATTAAATTTGATGATGATAAAATTGATTGTGGCATTCTGAAAAGCTAAGAACCATAATTCATTTTTCTTGTGGCCAGATGGCTGAGCGGTTATGGTGTCGGCCTACAGCTATGGGGACCTGGGACTAAATCCAGACTGGTCAAAACCTCCCAGAAATTTTTTGGGGTGGTTCATCCAGATTATATAGGATCTTGTCCCTCACCACCTGGCCTGCTTGAATCCATACTGGGCTTGTTATAAAAAAAATAAGGCCCTCTTAGTGTCCAAGGGGAGGTAGACTTTAAAAAAAATTATTTTTTTGTTTTATATTTTCAAATATTCTTGCTAACTCAAATTCCATTAAATTAAACAGATTTTATTTTTGCATTAAATTATTATTTTTTAAAATAAGAGGAATTTGTAAAATTAATATGCTCTGCACATTTTACATAAACATACACACTGAATACAATTTAAATACATACATTAATTTGTAGACCTTTTTTTTTTTTACTCTTTCTTATGTATAATCCACTAATTCAAACAATTCTATAAAATAATTTGTTTGGAGAAGTGAGAGTGCAATCTGTTTAGAGAATTTGCAGTGTTTCTATTTAAATTTTTGAATGGCATTTATGTATTTAGAATAAAGGTCAATAATTGAAACTATAAACTTAAAATCTTAGCTTGAAGAAATATTCATTTATCCCAATGCTTTTTAATTAGTTTTTAATATATATTTTTTTAACTGAAATATAATTAATGTCTTACAGTTTTTAATTATAAATATACAGGGTCTTCTAAAATGAATGATACCATTTTAAAATCATTAAAATTATATCGATTACTATTCGAGAAGTATGCAACGTACATCAATCAATAGAGTAACCGTTCGAGTTTTGTCTCCCGTCTGTATTTAAACGTCTTGTTGTCTACGGCATCTAGGAAATATACCATAAACAAAAATAGCAACTCTTCAACAGAGAAGGTGTTTTGTTCCCTCCGTTTGCAAAGTTGAAATTGCTCGTCATTGTGCAACACAACTAAGTTGCAGGAGCTGTAGAATTGTGGCTGCCTTGGGAGAGTGATGATGGATACACTGTAGTGGGTATAGGAAAAATTTGGGTATTGTTTGGATATGCGTTGTGTGACACGAGATGCATGCACAAAGAAATCGTAATGGGCAAATGTGACATTTGGGCAATTTTACAATGTTTTAATGTGCATTTCAACGTTCTTGGATAATAATTAGAATAATTTAAAATGGTAACATTCTTTTTGGAAGACTGTATTTACAGTAAACAGGTTGGCAACGTGCACAGAAAAGTTTCGTATATTAGTTTGGGTAAAATGCAGAATTTAATATTGGCTTCAGATAATTATAAAAATTTTATTAAAAGAATTTTGCATAAATTTAACATTAAATATAATTTGATAAGAATTATAATTAACATTAAATTTATGCAATTTATTGTAGTTAATTCTTTAAAGTTGTTTTAGTCAGATTAATATTTGCTATTTTTTTAAAATTAGATATTTATCAATATTATGAGGGTCGTTCAGTAAGTCCTTAGAAAATCCAATAGATGGCGCTCGTAGCCTAAAAAATGGCGCGTTTTTTGTAAGCATCATGTCTTACTAGACAGTTGTGAAAGTCTCAGTCATATCCATCACATGGTTTAATTTTTATTGTTGATTGAAGCAAGAAACTTTTGTTTATTTAGAAAAATGGAAAAAAGTGAGTTTCGAGTGGTGATTAAACACTTATATTTAAAAGGCTTAACACTGAAAGAGATCAAAGCTGAGTTGGATGAAGTTCATGGCACATCTGCTCCTGTGTTTGCAACTGTTTACAATTGGGTAAATGAGTTCAAACGTGGTCGTACATCCACAAAAGATGAACGTTGTTCAGGACGTCCAGTGGAAGTGACTACTCCCAAAACGATTGATAAAATCCACGATATAGTTCTGAGTGATCGACGAATCAAAGTGCGTGAAATAGTTGAGGCCACAGGCATATTGCAAGGTACAGTATTTTCAATTTTGCATGAAAAATTGGGTGTGAAAAAAATCTCGGCAAGATGGGTGCTGCGTTTGCTCTCAGTGGAGAATAAACGTAATCATGTGGTCCACTCTGAGGCTATTTTGGCACTTTTTCGTCGCAATCCTGATGAGTTTCTGTGTCGATACATAACTGTGGACGAAACATGGATATACTATTATACTCCAGAGACCAAAGAACAGTCAAAACAGTGGGTTTTTGAAGGCGAAAGGGCTCCAAAGAAGGCGAAGATAGTGAAATCGGCCAGGAAGGTGATGGCCACGGTTTTTTGGGATACACACAGAATCATCTACACCGATTACTTGGAAAAAGGAAAAACAATAACTGGAGAGTATTATGCATCATTATTGCACTGGTTGAGCAAAGAAATCAAGGAAAAACGTCCTCATTTGAAAAAGGAAAAGATCCTCTTCCATCTAAACAATGCACGGGTGCACACCTGTGCAGTTTCAATGGCCAAAATCACGGAATTAAAGTTCGAATTATTACCATATTCACCGGATTTGGCCCCAAGTGACTTTTTTTTATTTCCAAACTTAAAAAAAAATGGCTTGGCGGACAACGATTCATGTCAAACGAGATGGTCATCGCCCAAACAGATGCCTATTTTGAGGACCTTCCGAAATCTTACTTTTTAGATGGCTTAAAAAAGTTGGAGAAACGCTTGGAAAAGTGTATAGAGCTTAAAGGAGATTATGTTGAAAAATAAAAAAAAATCTACCTAAAATAATTTGTTTTTCTATCTTTTTCTAAGGACTTATTGAACGACCCTCGTAAAATGTTTAAATTTCTTAATTTTTTTATAATACAAATTTCTAATTACGTTAAAATTTTAAAATTTTCAGACGAGCAGTTTCGTAGTTTAGTCGATCAATACATGAGGAAAGCATTACATAAAGGTGTTCCTCCCTTATTTGTAGACTTAAGATCGTTATATTCTGATCCGAAAAAGGTAAGAGGACTTACATGAAGAAAGACCCGCGTAGTTAAGGTGAAATAAATAAATATAAATACAGATTAGGATGAAGTAAAATTTACTGTAAGTGTTTCTCTGTTTAATCTTGCGAGGCATCTAAATGTTTCACATGACAAGAAACGACTTGTATATTTTATCTAGTATCATCCACCCTTTGTAAATACACCTTTTATGTGTCAAAATAATTGTAAACTGTCAAATATTTGAATAGAAATATTACAGAAAAAAAATATATATATATATATGTGTGTATGTGTATAATGTTTGTAATGTACAATAATATTATATTATATATATATATATATATATATATATATATTACAATAAATATAACTATGCAGTACTTAAAATATCAAAAAATGTTCATGGGACTTGGAGTGAAGTTACTTTTTTATGGATTTGGTTACTACGGTTACATTTTCATGAAATTTTTAGAATATTTTGACAATTAGAATAGATTTAAATTCATATATAATTGGCTGTTTATGACCTGTAATCCAACTTTCATCAAATCATTATTTCTCACAGTAAAAAAAAACTGTTCTGTCAAAGTTTTAGAAATTGTCTTGTTTGGGCTTCAAAATTTATCTTTGAAAGTTCTTTGTGAATTATAATATAAATTATGTAATGGTATGCTTCACTCATTTACAATATATTTTCCTGTTGGTCTGGAGGTGAATTATGATTAGAAATACGTCTCGAGGAAGCATTGGTTTAATGTTATGAGATCACAAATTAGCAACTTTGTGAGCCTTGATTTATAGCTATTATCATTGAAAACTTTACCTTTGTTTTGTAACTGCATCGATTATTAATGATGATAATTCTTTTTTTGTTACATAGTTATTGTTAGCTTTAAACCCTTCATACACACCTAATCCATCAACGTATACAGTAGATTGATTTGCAAAAGTTTGTGTGAATTGGAACTGTATAACCCGAAACTAACATTTATATGGATAATAGGAGGATAGGTTCCAGGGTTTTGCATTTTCCATATGAATGCTAGTACTTGATTCCAGATTATGTGAAATGTTTGCAAAACCAATGTATCGTGTAAATTGACAGTCAGGGATGGCTAGAACCAATGCATCGGTTTTTACTAGAAGGGCAGTGATGCCATACAGAAAAGGGTTTTAACTTAATTGGAACGTATGTTGAAACATGCAGCACTACATGGACTTTTTGAATGCTCCTCGTATGTAGTAAAATTTTTAAAAATACAGATTTTGATGTGTATTTTTGTGATTTTTTTTTTTTTTTTTGTTTTACTTGACAGAAAAACTATTATTACCAATAATATATCAAGGAATTATTCTATCTTCTACTTACTGTTCTTTTATTAAAAACTGTTCTGAGCTCCATATGTCTCCAATAGAATGTATCAAAAATAATATATTGCACATGTGTTAATATATATTACTGAATATGCAGTGTGACAATGTAATTATTTGTGTATATGTATGTAAATGAAGAAATATTTGATGAGAGAAGACATATTTTTGATATTATAAGTGTTGTTGTATTATGTTAAATTTTGATATACAATAATTTTTGGATGATTACATATTGAAAATAATACATTGATTGATAAATAAATTTATTTCCAGGTTAAAATTATAGAAGATCTCGTTCTTAATTATGTTGCATGTTTGACAAAGTGGGAAGTTTTTAGTGAGGAAGGTAACTTTCTTTTTTTCATTTGTTCTTACAGTTTTTATATAAAATCGATATTTTTATTATTATGAATTTTCAAAGTATCAATGTTATTAAAATGTTATTAACCGTGTAACTGTTTCTGTTTTGTTTATCAATTAGAAAATTGTTCAATTTTGTTATTTTAATAATAATAAAAAAAAAATATACTAATTTCATTGGTTAAAGTAATTGTAGGCTTTGTAATTGCAAAGTCTTGATATGTTTTTCGATGTCCCATCTAAAGTAATTTAAGAAATTTTAAGATCATCATCTTCACCAATTTACATTTAATTTCTTTGCATGAAGAGAAATTGGTTGACTGTACTTAAAAACTTTCTATCAAATATAATGTGGGAAATGCTCAGTCAATGCTTATGTTACATGAGAACATTACATTCTGGATTAGGTAACTACAAGCATTAATTGTCGGTAGTGTTTCCGAGATTTGATTTCATATTTTCGATTTCTGGAGTGCATAATTTTTATCAGAAAAATTACTCTTTAGTTACAGTCAACACATTTTATTATCATTTTAATACAGTAGAGCATCGATTATCCGAAAGTCAATTATCCAAAAGAATCCCAGTCGGCAAATTTAAATTTTCGCCAGTACTGTGGAGCTGCGATCTTTGGCTATGTCTTGGGTTATCTGAATTCATAATCGGTTATCTGAAATATCGATTTTCCGAACAACCCCAGTCCTCAATTCATTCGGATAATCAATGCTCTACTGTATATGCAATTAATTAAATGCAGGTTTTAGATTAAAGTTAAAATTTTATTTTAACAAATTTTATGTTGAAGTAATTTGCATAAAATATAATTTTAAGTATAAATTAAATAAAAGATATAAGTAGTATTACTTACATATAACAAGCAGCACATGAAAATAGTCACAACAAAATTCAAAGTGTTACACTTAACTGATGATTTGCCTGAAGAGGAGGATACTTGCATGATGAACAAACTGATTCTGGGAGGACGGGCGTAATAACTATGCCTATTGCCTGTGGCTGTTTATTAGTAAAAACATTCATTACATTTTTTTTAATATTGTAATGTAAAATATATAATGTCTTTTTGCAATTTAGAATGTATTATATATATTTAATAAAGGTTGGTATGTGTACAGTGGGTGATCGGTTAACGAACAAATTGGATAACGAACACTTTCGCGAAAGATTTTTATGACCGGACAATGAACACGTTTGGATAACGAACACTTGACTGAACAAACACAAGAAGGAGCGACGTAAAATAACGAATACCGATTGGTCTTCCTTTGTCTTCAGGCAACAATTCAAATCTTTTCGGAGTGCAGGAGACGTCGACATCAACGGTTTTCCCAGTATATACTGATCGGATAGAATTTCCACAAACTTTGAAACACTCCCTTGTAATTCCAGCCCTTGTAATATTTCTGACAGAAACAATTCTATTATGTTTTCTTTTGAAAATGCAGATTTATGCTGATATCTGCTATTAAAGATCTTTTGAAGAGGTGGGAGGATGTCAGAACAACGGTTTTAAAATGGCATCCAAACCAGGT
This sequence comes from Centruroides sculpturatus, assembly GCF_000671375.1. NCBI lineage: Eukaryota > Metazoa > Arthropoda > Arachnida > Scorpiones > Buthidae > Centruroides > Centruroides sculpturatus. The sequence continues at coordinate 51,148 of NW_019386266.1, read as the reverse complement.
TGAGGTTAATAGGCCTAGGGATCTCTACAATTACAATGCTATTAATTACTTTTGAAAAATCAGGAATAAGACAGAAAAGCAATCGACATTGGACAGATTCTTTAACCCCACAAACGGAAAAAAACATTACTAATAAAAATCCAAGACCATGTATATATATATTTTTATTATTGCATATGAATAAATGTAGTAAGAAAGTATATATATTTTATTTTGGGGGGTCTCCAGAACGAATTAATCAAATTCCCATAGAAACCTATGGTAAATCGATAATCGGTTAACGAACAATTCGGATAGCGAACAAAGTCTTGGAACGGATTATGTTTGTTAACCAATCACCCACTGTACTTGTTTTAATGACAGTTCAAAGATCTAATAATTTAATATGCTACATAAAATAGCAGTTTATTTTTTTATGTCACACACTTGATTTTCAATAAACAAATTGTGTATTTGTTCAAATCTTCATAATTTAATTTCTCATTAACAATCTTTATATTTTAAATGATTAAATAGTAGAAAAGTAAAATTATCACTATATTATATCATATTCGTTCCCAAATTGAATGTAATGACAATTGTGTTAAGTTCTAGAAGTAGTTATTAATTTGTGTTTCTTTGTAGATAAAGACACGTGTGAAAAGGAACCAGCAACCGCTCTTCTATGGGCATATTATTTTCTAGCACAACATTACGATTATCTAGGTTGTACAGAAAAAGCACTTAAATATATAAATACCGCAATCGAACATACCCCAACCTTAATTGAATTATTTGTAGTTAAAGCCAGAATATATAAAGTAAGTAATTTTGGTGTATGTTTTAATACTTTCTCTTAAATCTAAGAAATGATTATATGACATTATTTGTAAATTAAAGTATTTAAGTCAATTTTATATTTAGTGCTTAGCATGATTTCATTTTATTATTCTCTAATGTGCATGAGCAATATTGGACTGTACTCTATGCACAAGTGCAGCACGTAGCTCTAAATAGAACTTTTGGACTAACGTTTTTGATCTACAAATGGAGATCTTCGGGTTTATATATTCTCTGATGGAATGTTTGAATAGAACAATGGCATGCTTTTTGTTTTTGTCATTGTTCTATTCAAGCATTTCATCATCAAATGTATGGACTTGAAAGTAAACTTTGTAGGCTTCCAGCAGGCCTCATGCATTTCTTTCTTAGTTACAAGTTTTAAGCCGACCAAGTACTAACAATCCATAACTGTCAATACACTAGATACTAAAATAATACATGCTGATGGTGTGCAAACTGATAATATATAGTTCATTCCTAATTTTTTTTAGACCTTGGTCGAGTTTAGTTCAAAGGTTCTTTGCCCCAATATCAGTTTAAGTAGGGTCGAGGCAGAAAACAGAAAAGTAATGTTACCAAAGCTCCAGGGGTTGCTCAATAGGATCTCATGGCTGAATGCAGGCCATGGGTTGTTCAAGACTGAATTAAAAGAGTACTTTATTGCCTTTATGTTATATATACAAGCTAGTAATGTTATGCAATTTATATACAATTTTGCAAATTTATAACTGTATATTATTGTATATATGAATAATTATTTATTTATTAAAAATTATTAGTTATAATCTTGGAAATTGTTACAAATGGAGATCATCTTCAGGTTTGTATATTCAGGTTTAAATGTTTATTTGTATAGTTAAATTGATCGGTGGAAATTGTAATTTCCATCTATCATTTTAACTATACAAATAAATATTTGACAGCTATTTCAATATTTCTTACTTCAATTATTTTGAAAGGGTTAATCTTATTAGCACTTTCAAAAACTTAGGAAACAATAAGGAAAATAAATATTATCCTAAATAAAATATATGTAATTATTCAAGTTGTTTTGGTTTGGAAGATTGCCATGAAGAATAATACAGTAAGATGTTTCTAGCAGCTTGCTGTTGAATACTAAATATTTACTTGTGAATCATTAGAATTGATGCAATTCTAATGACACACAGCCTTACACTGAGCATGCAACAACTGTTTATTGAAGTACTGGTCGGCAGTGATCCACAATTGTAACTGCTTATTTATAACTTAGTTTTAAAACATTTTATGCAAATTTTACCAGCATTCTGCTAAATTAATTTTGTTTTATGTAGCATGCAGGAAACATTCAGGAAGCGGTTAAGTGTTTAGATGAAGCTCAGGCACTGGATACAGCCGATCGTTACATAAATTCCAAGTGTGCCAAGTACATGTTGAGAGCTAATATGGTCAAAGAAGCAGAAGAAATGTGTTCAAAGTTCACAAGGGTATATTTTAATTTAAAGTTTACAAATATATGTTGTTGTTTTTTTTAATATGAATTAGATGTATTGTTGAGAAAACTGAACTATAATTGTTGCATTACTTAAAATGCAATAATTATAATTTATTTTATTTTTTCATAAATTACATAACTAAAGAAGATTACTATATATAAAAAACAAGTTTTATATTGTTTATGAAGGATGTCTGATAAGTATCTAGTAAATTTTTGAATACTATAAAACTCTTAAATTTCACCCTAATTTAATAAAACAAGAATTAATGGTAAGAGTATTATGGGGAAATAACATAAAATAATCAAATTTCAACATATGCTCCTGCATTTTCCACTAGCTATTGCAAACATGTATATATTACGTCGATGGCTGCTGCAGGAATGGAGATGGAATACTTGTAACACCTGTATTTTTTCTCTGGTTGATCTACAATATGTTGTTTGATATGATACATCATTTCTTTGGCCTATCCCTGTAAGAAGAAATTATAGGAAGTTACGTCTGGACTTGTAGTTGGCCACTCATATGGTCCTCTTCTTCCGATCTATTTTCCCCGGAATTTTCTGTTGAGCCACTTGTATGTCAAGTGGACGAAATGTGATGAAGCATCATCTTACAGAAAGTGAAGATCATCTTTAATGCTTTGTTGCATAGTCACAGGCTCCAGACTCTATCCATCATATTGAGGTAGTGCTTTGCATTCATTTTATCTTTCTAAATGGAAGGCTCAATGATGTGTCATTGTGATGCCAATCCACACTGTGACTTAGGCCATTTCTGAACTTTTTTTGCTATGATTTTTGATACTCTTTGGACCAACAGTGACAGTTATATCTGTTGACAAAACCACCAACACAAACACTGCTTTATTAGTCTATAAGATATTCTGAAACAACTGTGAATGATTTTCCTGCCAGTTTGGGGGAAGTCCCTTCCTTTGTTTTCTATTATTAAGGTAGTAAGTTCTAATCTTGGATCTTGCAAATTGAAAATAAAGAAGAAAGCTAAAAAAACAGTTTCTGATATAAAAAAAAATTTTCAGCTGTTATCTAACAATGCCGTCTGGCATGCAAATCACTCTCAAAAAACTTTTTTAAATGCATTCCTTTATGCATTTTATATTTAATATGGGTATTGGATAAGTTAGGAAGTTCCATTAATGAAATGTTTGTTGTTTGTTTAAGTTTTGAAGACAACGACAAAATTCTTTTGAAAATTACTGTGGCTCTATGACCTCTTGTTATTAACTACAGTGTTGTTTTTCTTACTATTGCAAACATCAGTGCTTTATCAGAATTTAAACCTTTCAAAATATATTAATTAAATTACCCCATTTTGTATATTCAGATATTGGCAGAGATAGGAAATTTGTTAATAAGATAATCTGTGATTCTGCAGATTTATTTTATTATAAATTTTATTGTAAATAGTTTAAATGCATTAATAGAAAAACAATATGCCAAGTTAAAAGAGTAGTATAGTAGAGTCCCAGAAACTTGACTCTCGATAACTTGATGTTTTCTGTAAAACTCTTCGTGTTGTCCAATAAATAAATAAATACACATTATCTAATTTTTACTTTTATAGCTTAATACTAGGATCAATCTTATTGATCTTCACCAACAACACCTGATAACATTGTGAGATCCATGTGTTTATAAAGAATATAACCCTTTTTCTAAAGTGCCAGTGCAAAAAATGCACTCCTAGCTATTTGCTTTGTGTAATTGTCTGCACTCCTCAAAATAAAATTACAGCATAATTTATCACAGGCTTTACGGGTTGAAGTATTGTTTTCCAATTAACTCCCTTAGTAACGGAGTAAAGCGTGAATAGAAAAATTGTTATTGTAATGCTTTTAATTTATGTTCAAATCAGGATTAAGGATAAATTTACAAATTGTGAAATGAATAAGAATCTGCATTTTATATATTTTTTAAAAAAGCTGTAATTTTAAGATGCTAACATTTTAAAATATATTTTATAATTGTTATAACTGTCTTGAACTAATTTGAAACATAAAAAGAGTAATATTTAATTTATTTTCAGGAGGGTGTTTCTGCAATGGAAAACTTGAACGAAATGCAATGTATGTGGTTTCAGACAGAATGTGCTCAGGCGTATCAGAGGTTAGAAAGATGGGGAGATTCCTTAAAAAAATGCCACGAAATTGACAGGGTAAGGAAAAATTTTTCATTTTGATCAAGCTGTTGACTTTATTTTATATGAGAACTAGTACAAAACGTAATCAAATTTGACATTATGGCTTTCTCGTTGGACTCAATGACGATGCATAGGAGGGCTTAGTGTTTCAGGGAAAAACACATTTTCAAACTGATTTGTTTTAAATATAATTATGTGAATTAAAAATGAAAATAAACATCAGTAACTTCACTTCTTATATGTTATTAAAAAATATTCTAGAATTGAATAAAATTTGGACACAAAATTTCATAAATAATGATGTATCCCAGAATTAATGTCCCATTTATATCAATTTGGAGACTGGATGATTGCAGAAGGCACAATATGCAAAATATCTTATTTGATATGATTGATTTGCAAATTTTTCTATTATCATCATTTAAATTTATATTATTGTATAATTTCTATTATCTATAGATTACTTTCTAGAAATTATAGTGTAACACAGATTAGGATAATGTTTTTATTTTCATGCATAATCAGATTAACAAATGGATGTTTCCTTAGTACTCTGATGTTAAGAAAATACTTGTATAGATAAAGAAAAACAGTACCCATTTGGATGGCTGAGGTTTAGCTGCGGAACAGATTCAAATGAATGGGACCTGGTTAAAAGATGCATGTTGCATGTCACAGAAAAGTTAAGTTGACAATGGGCTCAACCAATTGACCATTTTGATTGTCGTGGTCAAAAGAGGTAATTGGTGGTGCCAGTCGATGTTTGGTGTCACTTTAATTTTGCATCCATCTTTAGAAATTTTAACAGTTGGCTTGACTTGGGTATGCCCTCTCACCTTGTCCTTGTTTGTATCTACTATAGATACAAACAAAGGCTATCATAGTACCTGCAGAAAGAGTGTTTTAAAAATTGTCCATCTAAACTAGGACAAAGGAGCATATTAATCTTAAGTCATTGACCTACACTGTTTTAGATTTTCAACAAGTTTAAATTTTAGTGTTATAATTTTACTTAATTATAATATTTAGAAATAAGCAGTGAATGTATTTGAGTAGTTTGTTGTTAAAAATTGAAATTTATTTATTTAGAGATATTAAAACAAATAACTATATCAAATCTTAATAATGTTATTTTATGATTAGTAGAATAATAACGAGATATGATTAATAGTAGTTATTGCCTAATGGAAGAAATTCAATTTTCAGCATTTTTCAGAGATCATAGAAGATCAGTTTGATTTTCATACATATTGTATGAGGAAAATGACATTAAGAGCATATGTAGGATTGCTTAGGCTAGAAGACGTCCTCCGTGCTCATCCCTTTTATTTTAAAGCAGCAAAAGTTTCTATCGAGGTTGGTTTTACGTAAAGTTTACTTTTAAAATATTATCGTTTTTAAAAACTACTTTATATTCAAGTATTTAAGCAAGGTTCTACTGAAATGAATTTTTTTTTACAGATTTTTGCTTACATGTTATATTATCGAGCTAAAATACAAATTTATTTTATACAGATCATTTGTAGAGTTTAAATGAAAAGTGTTTGAAAATATTTAAGTTTAGATTTATTTTAAGATTCTGCTTCACAGGTTGATCGTAAGCTAATACAATTGATCATTCATTCTCTTATGAAGTTAATTTGAGCTGTCCTGTTCAATACTCCCAGAAACGTTTTAGGTCTAAAAATGTTCATTAAAGTAAAGATGTTGGAGGAAAAAAAAAACAAATAAGATAAATGTTTTTGAAGACTAAATCTTGAATGTAGAATTATTTATAAAAAATAGTCGTCTTTCTCGATAAGATTTAATATAGAGCATCTCAATTTTTATTGCACCTTGGTATAGTTTAAAAGAAAATTTTATTAAAAATTTACAAACCTTGTAAAAGAAAACTAGAAGTTGTATAAAAAATGTCTGCAGTTTTTGACACTAAAAAAATTTCATAAATTATAAGAACAAATTTGTGTTTGGTATGGAATATTCCTTAATTGCAAGGTAACAATTTGCAACGGATTTTTTTTTTTATTTTGTTGTAAGATACTGCTTAGTTTATATTTCACCAGAACATTTTTACAAGACTTTTTTTTTTTTTTTACAATAATTGCAAATTTTTACTGCCATGTAATTTAATGGTAGAAGTTTAACTACAGGGTGAGTAAAACTTACCGTTCTTATACTACCCTACAAGAATAAATCCGTATGTTATCACTTTGTCATTAAGTGATTATTTTGTAATGTGAACTTGTTGTTTATAGTTTACTGATATTTAAAGAGAAATTGATAATTAAAAATTATAATCACTATTTACGAGCACAGTTACAAAAGAAAAATGATTTAATAAATTTTTATTGCAGGAATTCGTGCTGCAATTTTACAAATTTTTTAAATTAATAATACTTTCTACAAATCAGTTATAACAAAATTTTCATACAATTAAAGCTATGTGTATAATTTGGTCATAGTTGTGAGCGTTACAATTTTGAGAAATTGGGGGAAAAAACTATTACATTCAGAGCTTTTGAAGTTCATTTTTATTTTTCTGGCTGTTACCTATACATAAGGGAAAGTATGGAAATAGTGTCAAATTTGACATGATTTCAATACTTTCCCTTTGCAAATCTCCATGTTTTGAGACCACCTGAATCCAAAAAAATCAGAAAAAAAACATCTAAAAAATTCCATTTATATGTGTGTTGGCATCTATTTCACTTAATATCTCAGGATGGGGTAAAGATTAAGAAACAAAATTTGGCATGTTGGCTTGTATATGAGGGGCATTGATGCTATTAAATTTTGGTGGTTAAAGGTCGAATAGGTGGGAAGATAAAGGGGGTCGTGCATATCTCCAGTAGGGTCAGACTTAATGACGATTTTACTCATTATTAACATTTATATTATTTTTATAAAACTCATTTCGACCCTCAAAATTAAGGTTTCTGCATTTTATAATAATTAAAAATATAGAAAGTTTTTTATAACAAAATCTCATAATAAAATTGTGTGGGGTGCCATCTGTTAATTTTTATACTTTTAATTACAATATAACTTATGTTTTAAATAAGATCTCATAATAGCTGGGAAAGTTATTAAACTTTTTGATGGATTTTTTTTTTGTTCAAGTTGTTAAAATTATACCTGGTTAACAAGAATAACATTTTTTTTTTTTTTCAAGTGTTTGTTGCCTTCATTTCCTTTGAGTGCGGAGTTTGAAATGGCTACATTAAATTTTTGTTTGAAATTTTTAAGCGTAATAGTTTGCCTTTTTCATTATTTCTTATACTCATTAATTATAAAATTTGTTTCTAAAACATCAAATACCATTGAATTAAACCACACGATCCTCAATGGGTCTGGGAAAAATCTATAATCTTCAATACCCTTATGATACCAGACTAAATTTTGTTTACATATGCAATTGTTTTAGTAAACATAAATTATTTTTAATGATTATTGGCAAGTCATAATCCCTTTAACTTTGAATGATATTAAATATTTTTTGTGTTTAAATTTGTATGTCCATGCATGTTTACAATTTATACAGATGTAAATCATTAATTATATGAACATATTATAAAATATAACAGTACAAATGACTTTACTTGTACAAAACATTTGTAACTTTCTAAATAAAGTTTCTAAACTTCCAAATTTATGAAGTGGGTCATTTTGTCTATGTAAAAGGACTTTCGAGTGTTGGATGAGTATTTTGTATTTCTTATGTTTATGCACTTGCTTGATTTTCCACTTTAAATATTTTAAATTTCCTTAAGTAATTGTGGAGAGGATTCAAAATGTCTGTGTATTAAACACATTGCTAGTGTATGTAGTTGTTTAATTGTTAGTAACTATAGCAGTTTGCCATAACTTTGCGTAGGAAACGAAGAAGTAAAGCAGCCTACTCATTGACGTGTGCTACAAAATGTGCCTCTCAGCATTATTTTTCTCACTATAGTAGCAACAGCAGTGTCCTAATAAAATTATGAACATTTATTAATTATTGTAATTTTAGTTTCAAAGATAATTTGTAAAAAAGAGAATCTTTTTGAATTATTTCTTGAGTAAACATGCTCGAAGTTATAGCAAACGGACTGTATGTATCTAGTGAAATAAATAGTTTAAGCTTTATTAAAAGTAAACAGAAATCATTTTGTATGCTATTTTCTTTTAACAAAAATTTGAAAGTTGTGGAATTAATTAGGATTAAATGGTTCCTTAAATACTAAAATACACAGAGCAGCAACAGACCTCTTGTAGGTTACTGTTGGAAACTGGACTACTGAGAGAGAGAAACTCTTGGATCCAGCAGTAGCCTACGAGGAAAGGTGTTGCAATTAAAATAGAATAATCCAATAGAAAAAATATTTTTATTCATTTTATAATTTGTTATTTGTATTTTTGACCATATTTACAACAGTTATCTTTTATATTAAAGTTGACCCCCTATAACACTGTTGATAATTCTGTTTTATATGAATTCCATGTTGTACGATTCACTTAGATTTTACAAATACATGTCTCGGGCTGTAAATGGCTCACGTATTTGTAAAATCTAAGTGACTCGTACAACATGGAATTCATATAAAACAGAATTATCAACAGTGTTATAGGGGGTCAACTTTAATATAAAAGATAACTGTTGTAAATATGGTCAAAAATACAAATAACAAATTATAAAATGAATAAAAATATTTTTTCTATTGGATTATTCTATTTTAATTGCAACACCTTTCCTCGTAGGCTACTGCTGGATCCAAGAGTTTCTCTCTCTCAGTAGTCCAGTTTCCAACAGTAACCTACAAGAGGTCTGTTGCTGCTCTGTGTATTTTAGTATTTAAGGAACCATTTAATCCTAATTAATTCCACAACTTTCAAATTTTTGTTAAAAGAAAATAGCATACAAAATGATTTCTGTTTACTTTTAATAAAGCTTAAACTATTTATTTCACTAGATACATACAGTCCGTTTGCTATAACTTCGAGCATGTTTACTCAAGAAATAATTCAAAAAGATTCTCTTTTTTACAAATTATCTTTGAAACTAAAATTACAATAATTAATAAATGTTCATAATTTTATTAGGACACTGCTGTTGCTACTATAGTGAGAAAAATAATGCTGAGAGGCACATTTTGTAGCACACGTCAATGAGTAGGCTGCTTTACTTCTTCGTTTCCTACGCAAAGTTATGGCAAACTGCTATAGTTACTAACAATTAAACAACTACATACACTAGCAATGTGTTTAATACACAGACATTTTGAATCCTCTCCACAATTACTTAAGGAAATTTAAAATATTTAAAGTGGAAAATCAAGCAAGTGCATAAACATAAGAAATGCAAAATAATCATCCAACACTCGAAAGTCCTTTTACATAGACAAAATGACCCACTTCATAAATTTGGAAGTTTAGAAACTTTATTTAGAAAGTTACAAATGTTTTGTACAAGTAAAGTCATTTGTACTGTTATATTTT
>NW_019386266.1:0-40621 GCF_000671375.1 Centruroides sculpturatus | reverse complement strand
TATATTACTTTTCAATAAAATAAACTGAATTAAGTTTGAATACAAGTTTATTTTAAGCTTTTATATGAATTTCTTTCAGACATTCGAAGTAATTTATTAAGCAGCCTATTTCTTTTAATTTCTGCAAACTTTTTTTATGTGGTTTTAAGTTAATTTTAACTCGTTGTTTTGGTTTTATGCGATTTTAGAAAATTACGGAATGTATCACTACTTTTTCAAGGCAAGTAAAGTCTTTTTTTATGCGTTTTTCTGTAGAACGTATCCACCGCATAAAACGAGACCTTACAGTATACATATTCCCAATGGAAGCACTGTATTGTCAAATACGGGACAGCTTCCACGGCAAAAATATTTGAACGGTGTAAAGCAGCCAGATTATAGGCATTCTTGCATGCACTTTACAGAGCACCAACCTCACAGTTTAGCTGGTGGATGCTACACACCAAAATTTACTATAACACTTCCAATGATTCTATCCAGGGCTGGCACAGCTTCCGTATCATTAAATGTCACCACACGCCACTGGTTATCGTGTACTAGACAATTTCTATCTTCATTCCCATAATTTCACATAAAATTTGCCACTTTTTGAAGTAACTTTTGCAAAAAGTTTGTGATTTAATTATTAATAAAAGGCAAACTGTTTGAAGTGAGTAAATATCTCTACTGATTTACATTTAAATAAAAGTTGAATAAGCAAAATTATAAAGGAATTTAGGTAAATTGGAAGTCATAATGTGAAATAAACTCATGGAAGAAGAGTCACAACTTCAGATGAAGATAAACATACTTGAGGAGGTGTTGGGCCAATAAAAAGACACTGACACAAATTACAAGTCTGTCAAAGAGACGTCTGTTAAAACTGTAAGCTGCCATTTAACGGAATTAGGGTTTGTTTCTCATGCCGCATTAAATAAACTGCTTCTAACAAAACATATGAAACATATTGTTTGCGTTGGGCACCCAAACACAAAAACTGGACGACAGAACAGTGGAAGACTGTTTTGTTTAGTGGCGAGTGTTTTTCATTATTAGGTGATGGCTGTCAACGAGTTATTCCTCAGACTGATTAAAAAATATCATGCAGCTTGCCTAAGCCAGTAAATTAAATTTTTCTCAAGTATAACGGTGTATGGAACATTCTGTAGTGTTTTCTTAAAGGAAACAAATGCTACTGCTTATGTATAATCTCAACTGCACAATTTTATTATGGCAGAAGATGGGGAGAAAACTTTGAATTTGTTTATTGAAAAGACTTCACTTAAACTCTTTTGAAGAATTCTGTGTTGGGACAAAGCCACTGTTTCAAAGGAGAAGAGCGAGAGCAAAGCCACGAGCTGTAGCAACTTTGAAAATCACAGTGGAAGGAATATGCTTTGGTCGAGCATAATATAAGAACAGTACATAATAACACAATAGAATTAATGATTATTTCTATTAATATTCTAAGAAGTGAGGTAATAGTTGAAATTAAAGTTTAAGAACTGTGTTTTTTTTTTTCCACGCATGAATAACTTTTTATGCAATTAGTTTCTGTAATACTTTTTAAATTACCACAGGCACATAGAAGGATGAGGATTATCACACATGCCATTGATATTTAAATCAGTGGCACGTGTTATAATACTCGTCCTTTATCCATAGTTTGGTTCATAAAACTTGGTTAAATTCATTTGGTTCTCGTTCAGCCTTTTGTTTTACATTGAGCATCGACACAGTATAGCAGCTCCTTGAGCTGTGGTGTGTTGCTAGTAATCTTGGTCCACATTATCGCGATTTAACGATTTTATTTTTAGACAGATTCGGTTGGGCAAATTGCGGTACGATGCGCGTATCTTAGGTTACGTTATAAGCGATTTTGGAGGAAACGAGTGTACAGAGGCGAGAGTAACTTTGGTCCATTCTTCGGATATTTATAATTGGGCACGATATTGTTCACACGCTTTGAAGCTTAACTCCTGTGTTTTTTGTGGAAAATTTCTGAAATTTTGCAGGGAGGTTTGTGTATCAGGAGGATTGATGCTGTTAAATTTTGGTGGTTTAAGGTCGAGTGGTCGGGGAAATAATGGGGGGGGGGTCGTGTGTATCTTCAGTAGGGTCGGACTTAATGAAGATTTTAGTCGTTATTAGCATTTACAATTTCTTATAAAAACCATCCCTAGCCTGAAAACTAAGGTTTTGACATTTCATAATAGTTAAAAATATAGAAAGTTTTAAATAAAATATGAGAATGTTGCTGGGAAAGTTGAGCAATTGGTTGCTAGTTTATTACTGTTGAGTGAGGATATAGTTCCAGTTTTGTTTAATATTTCACTAGTCAATTTCCTTTACAATTAATTTGGTATAATTAATACTTCGTATGTAAAGATGGATAAGAATCGCGTTCGAGAATGTCGTATGGCCCAGTAGAAACGGGGCCTAGACTATAAACAGCTTTGAAATTTGTCAAGCCATTTACTTTCTCGGCAAGTTGTACGCGTTGTTATAAGTGTAATTGAAATTAAGACACTGTTTTTAAGACGATTATACCGAAAATAAATGGATAACGATCAATTGACGGTTACTTTAATTAGAGATAATTATATACATATATTTGGTAAAACGGTGACGAATTCTGTTGTCCTTGCTAGGTATAATAGTAGTGTATATGAGGTTTTGGCAGATTTTCGAACTCGATGCGGTTTCCAGTTAACGGCTCGCTCCTCTCGACGGGTCCCGAATCGTCCATCTTGAAAACTCCACCGTGCAAGATGAGGAACTTGTCACGCAGGATCTTGTCCGGATCCAGATAATCTCCCCTGTTCAGACTGGCGTGATCGCTTCCGTACTTCTTGCTCCTGTCGAAGTCGATGATGTTGATCCTTTCGTCGTTGAACTTGAAGATTTTGGGGTATTCCTCGGCCAGGAGTTTGTTTTTGGCGAGGGATTTGGGAGCGGGCACCCCGTCCTTGCGGCGGAACAGTTCGTTGACGGGCGGGGGGCCCTCCGCCGGTTTGAAACGCGCCCGTGGCGGGTGAGTGGGCCGAGGGGCGACCTCCTGGACGTCCCTGTACACCGGCCTGGGGGTGGTGGGCGTCAGTTTGACCAAAATTTCTGTTATTCCCGGGAAGGCGTTCAAGTTGGGGAACTGCCTGAAGCCCGGCAGGCCGTCGAAGAAGGGTCCGAACTGTTTGCGCAGGTTGAAGGGATTGTTGTGGTCGTGATCCAGGACCGCGTGGTACTCGAATCCGTGAGGTCCCACGTTGGCGAAGTAGAAACTCTGGTCTTTGACGGGGATCCGATCCTCCGAGCTTTGTATTTCGGTCTTCTTGTTTTCGGTTTCGTTCTGTAGTAAGGATCCGGCTGCGGTCAGTTTTAAGGCGACCAAAATCAATAGGGCTTTGGTCCTTATTCCTTCCTGAAATGTTAAACGAGATTTAAGTGGATATTTCAAAACTACGTTTTCGAAATTCTCGCGGCTCTCGCGCTTTCGGAGGAACGGATTCCCTGTTAAAAACACGCCCGAAGAAAATTCATCGACGTTCACCTGTTGTTAGGGGAATTAAATTGTGACGTCATCCATTTCGACTGGATTATCTTTCACGGGTTCATCTCCGCGTTTGTGTGTTTATCTGGCAATAAATAAGGTACAACTGCAATTACGACGATCGTTCTGTCCCGATGCCGTCACCGTTCCAGTTAAAATTCTTCCGGAACGCTAATAATACGTGGCAATTTTTTAAATAATTTCTCGGGAACGTGAGTAGAACGTAAACGCTTCGAGGATCTTTGCTATCGCTTTATCTCGGTGCCTCCTTCCCCTTTAATTTTTCTAATGGCTTAACCACGAATGCTTAATTTCTTCGTGAGATCTGCTTGGCTAATTTAGCAATTTCATTTTACGAAGCCATTTGTGTGCGCCATCCTCCACCCTGGTCGGGTCCCGTAGATCCGACCGGGGTGGAGGATGCTTTAATTAAATTTTCGGCCCTCCTTCGGCTTGCGGCCCGAAATGATGGCATTCTATTGTTCGGGAACCCAAAAATTCGACTCGGTTTTACCCAAAACGGTGGTTTTTGGACCAGCTGTCTCTGGTTAAACGAGCTTCTGGGGCGTTGCGAGATTCTCGATGCCCATAAATTTGTCAGAAGTTTAAATTATCGGGTACGGCGCGCTTCGAAAAATGACCCGAAACCATTTATCCACCCAAGGTCTTTGCGTTTACCATAATTTAATTTCGTCCGGGCGCATGATTGCCACACTGGCGTTCCATTTACCCACACCAAAACGGAGGAACTCGACTACGAAAACGGCGGCGATTAAACGCCATTCGCACACTCGCCGCGCGCAATTACGGAGGGGAGGAAGTCTATTTCCCAAATCCGAGGTTGTGAACTCTCGAATGACGTCACGGTCTTCTACCCGGGTTAAGATTAAGAGGTCGGCAAAGCCGGCTTTCGGAGGATTCTGGGAACAATTCCATCGAGCGTGAAATACACTTTTAGGCTGGCTGACCGCGGGGGACGAAAAAACGCTCCTAAAAAATCGCCGGCGACGTCGCGAATGTAGGAAAATTCTCTCGGCGACGAGTTATTAAAAACAAAAAGAATGTAATTATTTAATTTTGTAAAAAATGGGCAAGGAAAGTGACGTTCTGTCCGGACCGATCCGAGTAACGGAGATTTAACCTTGCGGAATTTAATGGAAGTGTCGATAAGGCGAGAGAAATTCACCGCTTAAAAAAATGTTTAAACTTGAACGAAGAAGAAGAAATCTTTGTTAGAATGCATAAAAGGTGGGAGAATCGAAGTAATTACGCGGATAGAATGCGCAATTTTCTGGTGGAAGTGGAGGAGGTGACCACAAAGATTCGCAAATCGGAGGATCCGATCCATGCTTTAAATCGATGGCTAAGAAAAGAAATTAACTAGATTATTTCTTAAAAAATTAAGTATTGGAGGCAAAGAAGGGGGGGATGATCTCTGCTCGCCCTAATCATCTTTCGCTGTGCGTGCGAAGAATTTTTAAATATAGAAATGGCCTTTCTTTCGGTGGGATTTCGTGACTTAAATTGTTAATAACTCGTCTGCCGGTTGAGCAATACAAACAACCTCGTTGCGGAAATGGGGGTCGAATTTTCTCTTCGTGACGTACCGGAGCTAACGAGGTGCAATCTTCGGCTCTTCTTCCGTCTTTCCGCGCGACGCGACGGGATCGCGTCGCAAACGGTGGAGTGGCGAAACGGCGCGTGGAGTCGCGTGGCGGCGTAACCGCAGGCGCCGAAGTGACGTATCGCCGCCGAAAATTTCGGGCATTGTCTTAATTTGAATAGAACACCGGCCTCGATCGACACGCACTCGATCGATGACGTATTTAAATACTGGAAGTGCCTGTTTCCCGGACAATGCCAAATTGTTTATTCAAAGGTCGTTCGTCTTCGGTGTGACGATCCGTATTTTGTTTTATTAATTGTCACGGGTTGTAAGATAAATCTAGGGTCGAAAATAACAATAATTGTAGAATTCTCCAGAGAAATTAATTCTTTTCGTACTTTATACAGTTGGTTTTTTTTTGTATTGTATGACCTAGTATTGTTTGTTTTGTAAAGAACTAAATGTATGTACCGGTTACATGCCGATAATTTGCAGCGTGCGTAAAATTTTCAGAAGGACTTAATTCCTTGTCTAGATTGCACCTTGTAGAAACACGATAAGCTTGCGCCGCGTCGCAGAAACGCGCGGGAGTGCGATTGTCGCGTGCTCTGTATTTAACTGGTGTGTCGTCGATCGCGCCACCGCTGCTGCTACGTAAAACGTATCTGTTTTCCGAAGCTCTATGTAGCGCTCTGCGCGTGGTAAAAGCGAAGGCGAAACGTAAACGGGTGGTGATCCGCGAGGAGACGAACGTCACGAGAGAAACTATTTTATGAGGGATTTTTAAGTACGAACGTGACGCGTCTCCGTAAGGTCGAGGACGTAAGCGATACGCGAGGATTTTCTCTAATCGGTCGTGACGACACGACTGGAAAACTCGCCCTTTGCTCGTGCACTTTCTAGGCGAGGTCGTAAAACCCCTCGTCACACCGTTTACATTTCGGTAGTGTCTGTTTAATTGCATACATACGAGTGGGCGTGTTCGAAAGTAATGCTCCGCGAGAACGTGCGGTTGTATAACCGTATCACTGGGAAGATAATGTGTTTACGTTCCCCCTCCCCCGTTCCGAAAACCTGTCGATGAAGCGTGCGAAATTGCGGATGCGGAAAGTAGAGCGATCCTTTTCCACGGTTAGCGACTAAAATGCAATTTGATACGTTCCGCCTATTGTTAGAAAATGTAATCTTCTATACGGATTTAAACGTTAAGATGCCGTGGGAAAGATCGATCGAAAGCACCCGCTAGCCAAATTCCATTATAAACGTGTGCAATTTCGTAGATGGGGAGGAAGGGCTCTTCCTGTTATTTTTTAGCATTAGATACGAACATTCGGGTGTCGAAGAACCTAAACACTTCCAAAATTAACGGGCCAATATGTGAAAGGGGGGAAGTGTTCGCGTAAAGGGTCGTTCCAAGTTCTGTGTGGGGAGGGAATTCTAATTGAATCTCGTTACGAGTGTGTTCTAACCGGAGGCGTAACTTAGGGGTAAAAAAAATCGCTAAGCGCGACGTAATGCGATAATTACGACACTCTTTTCTTTCTTGGCGAATTATTCGGATACTTGGCTTTGTTTTTCGGCATTCCCTCGCCTCGAACTATTGTTGTTTCGGAAGAATTAGTTAATTGTTAATTGTGCGAACCCGCCCGGATATGTCAATTAAGGTGTCGTCCCGCCGTTACTTAAGTATGCATGTATGCGAAGTACGTGAATTGCGCGTGTGATGAGCAGACCCGGAAGTAATATATTAATAAATAAAAACCCCAACCCTCCGGTTCGGGGTCACGTCGGAGTGTTGCGACTGAGACAAGTTAGCGGCTGCTTTAGTTTTTTATTTCACCTACAATCGTTTTTTTTTTCCATTTCGAATTTCGATTTTCGCAACGTTTCTCCTGTACTAAATAACTTTTTCTCTCCGTGCTGCCCCTAGGTCGTGTTACGATTTATCCGTCCCGTGCGTTTTTACCTCTCTCGCTGCGGGTTTGCAATTGTTACGCGCTTTGCGTTTAACTGTCGCGTCGTCGATTCCGTCGCGTCACGCTTGCGAGAGAGCGCCGTCGTCGTCGCTGCGTGTTCTCGTTACCGTCATCGGACTTCTGAACAATTAAAATTCGAAACCCGTGTCAAGTTTCGTCTGATTTCTTCCCCTCCCCACGGTCGAATAGAAGAGCGGCCAAGCCAGAAATCTCACGAAATATTCGGATTTTCTGAAGGCTCTTACGTTTTTTATAACAACTTCTCTGTGGGTAAGTGACACCGATTTCCACACGAGGAAACGGAGCCGCCGATGATCTACCCGTTCGATCGTCCATCAAAACCTCGTTAAAACGCTTCGAAACGAAACCGGATCTCGAAAACTCCGTTATAAGAAAGGAGGCAAAAGAAGAAGGGGGGAAAACGAGTAAATGAATTAACAATGCCGGCTCTCACTAATTTTAAGGAATGGTGGTTCACTTACCTTTGCCATGACGACGATGGGCTGAGGATCTCGCTCTCGCTGTCGTTTTTACAGCTTCATCTCGCTGTCGGGATCGGTTTACCGTTCACAACTTTCCATTTCGATTGGCGGTTACGCTAGAACTGGTTACGTGTTGCATGTGTTTAATACCGACGATATGGCTCTTACCGGTCGTGTGGAGGTCCCGAGGTCAGAGGTTTGCGATCTTCCGTGCCGCTTCTGATTGGACTGCGCCGTGAAAGGAGAGGGAAAACTGGGTCGTCGCTTATGTTACTCGAGCGTGTACGCGCCGCGTGCGATATGCAATGTCCGTGCCTATTGGAGGAATCTCCTGGCTCTTCCCTCCCGAAAATCCTTCCAATTGAAAATTGTCGAAGAAACTGGCTTGTCTCTCCTCGTCCGTGGCTTCTCGTTCTTGTTTTTTTTATTCCGGAGGTGCCGCAGAAGAGGGTTTTAGATTATGCTGACATATTTCTGCCTAACAATATGTACGACTGGCGGCTACACCCTGTTACAAGTTTATCGGTTTTAAAAGCCACCGTGACCTACTGGAACTAAATTCCACATCTCGAAAGCTGGAAAAAAAAAAGGAACCGGGTGACACACAATTCGGTTCTTTCCAGTAGATAACGGCGATTTTGTGTAGTCTGCGAGCAGAAATCCGAGCGAAACCTCACGCGGTTTACTTAAAAGTGTAATTTATTTATTTTTTTTTTTTGTTAGAATTTGTTTGGAATTGGGTCATGGATGACTCACTCGCCAGACAATAAATCAAAATCGCGCTTATCATTCGCCGTTCGATCATCGATCTGCGGAAAACTATGCGAAAACGGCGGATATTCTTCTACTTTTTACGCTCCTGTTACGGTTCGCGTGCCAGTTTTCTATACGTCAACACGCGAAATTTAGTGAAAATCGGATTCGGGCGCGAAATTCTTAAAGGGAAATTCTTCGTATTAAGGTCAAGAAACAATATTCCCCACTCATTCGAGGAAAGTCAAGGTTTCGTTCTTCCTCCGCAAATCGTATCGGGTGCGTGGCACCTTTTTTTTTTTTTATTATAAATCCAACGTCTTAAGTGGGGGAAAAAAGGAAGAGTAGACTTTCGGCATCTCTTCATTTTTCTCATTCCTGCGTCCTACTTTCGTGTGATGTAACTGTTGGCTGAGGTCGTATATTCTCCCACGACCCGTCTTGATCCCGGTGGAATCTCCCTTGTTTAAACAATGGAAGCGACGTGACTACCACCTACTTATTTTTACGGCGCGATGCGTGTCCTCTTTTCTCGAAAAAATTCGTAATATACGTTCGGACACACTTTCACCTTCGGGGGAAAAAAATAATCCTCTGTGAATACCCCGGACGGGATTTACAAATAGCCCATTGTTTCGTCACAGAGCGTCGTTAATTTTATGGCAAAACTAAGTGGTTTTCCTCGATTGTGTGGCGTAAATTGTTCGGTTTTCCGTATCGGGAAGTGAAAATTGATAACATTGTTAAGCGATAAACCGGGATTTTGTGTGTGTGTTTTGTATTCTAGTTAACTTTTTGTCCGCAACGAATGGAAAGTTGTAAGCGGGAAGTGTAATCTGCGCGTGTTTTTTTTTCTTTTGTGGGCATTTTCGCTCGTATTATTACGTAGAAAAATACGTAATTTAGCGTCTAGTGTATCTAGTTCAGAGGGGAGAAGAATAAAAAGTCTCGATCCGTGTAGAGGAAGGGTGGAGCTCGCGCATTGTAATTGAAATCGTAAAAACCTCGCGAGAACGAGCTCTGCCGTCGCCGACGAAACTGGGCTACGACGTTCCCGCGACGGGATTAAAATGCTTTTATCTGTTAAAAATGCGGTTTGCCCGGGTTCTTTTTCTTCGTTTTCTCGTGTTTTGTGCGCGCGCTTTTTTTTTCCAGATCGGATCTCGAGCGCTTGCCGCGTTTCTTTTAAAAAAAAAATCTCGCTATCGCCGTGTCGCCGGCGAGAGTCGCGCGAAGTTTTTAGCTCTCCGGTTTCGAAACGGCCTTTTCGTTTTGCATATTTTAAATAGTTAAAAAGTAAATAAGAGTTATTAGATCTGGTTCAGACGTTACATAATGAAAAGGGTTATAAAATACGAATTAAAAAGGAGGAAGGGGGAAGGAAAATAACCTGATTTTCAGCGGAGTGTCCGACACTTCGATGTAGAAACTGCGATTTTCCGTAATTTACGACGTCGTGCTCGCGCGTTAGTGGAATCTGTGAAGAAATTTAAAAAAAAAACAAAATGATTTATAATTCGGTTGCTTTGGGGGGGCGAAATTTTTAAGCTGAGAATTAGCCGGTTGGGAAAATGGGCACAATAACGAGTAAAACTTTCGATTTTTACGCGATATTTTAAGGTAAAAAAAAAAATTAATAAATTATTCGTAAATTGAGTAGATCGGTCATTCGAATTTCTCGGATGCGCCGGTTGCCGAGTGTACTCGTTTCGTTTACTGCAACAAACGAGTTTAGTTTGCTTCGGGGAGGCTTCGGACAGCTGGAGAAAATAGGTCTTCTCTGTCGAATCGATAAATAATAGGTGAAGTGTGCTCGACGCATGCACTCGATTATGTTTAATGATGGGTTTGCGGGCAGAGTTACGCGTTTGGAATGGAAGGTCGCGTCTCGAATGACAGTTTTTAATACGGAGTGGAATTTGGTGTATTTTATTTTAACGATTGAGGTGTTTTGTTCTTTGTTCCTGTTGAGCGAAAAGTTGCTAGGAAATTAAGATTGGATCTGCTGAATTTGGTCCCTTTTAATTCACTTCCTGTTCCAACGACACCACCTTTCTTTCCTTTTTGGGCCATTTGTCTTTCGAACGGTGATAAAAATGAAAAATTTCTAATAGATTTTTTATTAAAGAGAAACGGATGCGGAATAAGCTGCACCGTGTTTCTGTTACACACGTCTCAAACTTTTTATTCAGTTAGAATGTGCTGCTAATAAGAAAACTTCCAAAGCATTCTCTGTTGAAAAAGTTCACGAAGAGTTCTACTTAAAATCTTTAAATGTAGCACAAAAAGAAAGGTCGGTGCTGTCATGGTAGAATTCTTGGAACCGAAAGCAAGCGTAAATGAATGGATCAAATTTGATGGATTTTGTCTTAATTTTTATTTGCAAGGTAAAAAGTTGCCTTTTGAAAGCTTTTGTTAAAGTAAGAAATGTCTTTTATCTGAAATGTAACCCACTTGTGGGTTAGAAATCTAAAAATGATTTTTAATTTAATGATGTGGAAAGAAATACCTTTATGATCATTAATGTCGGAAGCGTCGTGACAATTTATGGATTGCCAAACAATTGAATTACTTTCTGCTAAGAATAAAGTGGATCCATAAATTGTCTCCACTAGACTCTGTTCAGAATGGTGTCGGTTGTTTTGATAAATGTTTGAAATTATATCGGATTAGAAGATTAAATCTGCACCTTTTTCCGATTTCGTCCTCAAAAAGCACAGTTTACGAATGATTACATTGCTTTAAAACTTGTGGTCATATAATAAATTTACGGCCACGAGTAGTAAAATGACGTGAATGGTGTAAAAAAATAAAGTTACAAGATGATAAATTAAATATAAAACGAGTCATGCATCGAACGTGCAAATTTAATTTGTCCTGATAATCGTACATTATTGTAAATAATTAAAAATATTTATCTCTCCGCAGCGAACATGGCACCTTCGGAGCTGAAAAAGTTACGAAACAAACAGCGAAAGGCCAGGAAAAAAGCTGAACTCGAGAAAGAGAAACAGACGGCCGCTCAAGAGAAAAGGGAACAGCATATTAAGTCACGACAGCAGCAGGACGGAGAAATAGACGGGGTGAAAGAAGAAGAATTAATCCCCGAAAAATTAGCCAGAGTATAAAAGTTTAATGCTTTCTTTCATATTCAAAAAACTATTTATTTATTGTGTATTTATTTTTAAATTTTTTAAACTATTTTTCTAGAAATTTTTATTTAGGACTTTGTATTCTAAACAGTTTATTTAGAATACAGTATTTTAGATCAGATCTAGCAAGTCACAAATATAGAATCTACCTCGTCAGAAAGGTATAAAAATGCAAAAAAAACACTAAATTTGGGGAGTTCTTTTCATCTCAGAAATGGATCAATAGTCTTATTAGTGCCTTCTCTATCTGGGCCAGCTTTATATTTAATCTTATTTATAAAAATTACTTTAAATAATGATAAAATTTAGCTTGGAGTTCAATCTCGTTTCAAAGTTTACATTAGAGCAGTTTCCTGAATTTAAGCCATTCTATTACTTAGACTTTACGTCGGCTCTTTTGGAGTTGTTTGAGTCGTCTAATATAATTTGCATTAAGAATGCGGACGGGTTAAGATTTACTTTAACTTCGTGTACGTGCATGCATGCGATTTTATGAAATTCCTGCATTTTTTACAGTTCGTTCAAGTAAAATATAGTACAGGAAAATATTTTCATAACTCCTTAAAAAATTCAAAAAATTGTCACTTAGGTTATTAACTTTAGCTGTCATTTTATTTGTTTTTTAAAATTACTCTTTTGAGAAATTTTCATTTAAAAAATATATTTTTTTAAAATTCATTTTTATAATAAGCTACGACATTTTGCCAAAATTTAATATCGTTGCTATTTCTTCCGTGGACACACTTCAGTTTTTTTACCATAGTAAAAAGCTTTTGGTCATACTTCAAATTTTTAGGTTTTCTTTTTATTTTTTTAGTAAAGTACAAAAATGTAAACACTTTATCAATTTTATTTCATTTTTCATCTTTTTTGTATGGTAAAAAAAAGTATTTCCTTGTTTTTTTCTACTTTGAAACATATTTGTTTTTTTTCACACCGTTCTTGCATATCGGATTTAAGGGAATAAACCTTACGCTTTAGATCCACGACTGAAAGATGTCGGAATCCAAAAAAAGTTAATATTTCTGGTTTGGCAGTCCGTAATATCTGATAACGTGAAGCTGCTTTGGTCTCTCTTCTTGACGTGAAATGTTAGAGCAGAGGCAGACTTCGGACGTCTTGTGAAAGACAAAGTGGAGTGCGTTGTTGGAGGAGTCTGAAATCCTGAAATAGTAATTTTGACTTCTGCGAATAGCTCTTGAAATTTCAACGAATCTACGAATTGTTATGTTTTTCTTTTTTTTCTATATTCTGAAATAAATGAAGTAAAATAATTTTAAAAAATTTTATAATGCTTTTGCTTGTTTTGTATAATATTCTAAAAACATAGTTTGATAAAAATTAAATTGTTTTTTTAACAGATAAAATTAGTCATTTTTAATATAATTTTAGCATTCATCAAGATGATTATTATTGATTAATAAATGATAATAAAAGTATTAATGAGGAAATGGCAACGGATGACACTCAATCAAAATGTTGTGTTTTTTTATTTCAGGTGGAGGATCCGCTAGAACAGTCGATTAAGTTCTTAAAGCCGCTTCAGCTCCTGGCTTCAGATAAGCTCGAAACTCATCTGTTAGCATTCGAAATATACTATCGCAAAGATAAACCGTTATTAATGTTACAGTCGATAAAAAGAGCCTGGTCACTTGATCCTACACATCCTAATGTGCATTGTAATTTAGTGCGCTTCCACGCTAGAGGTAAGTTAATAATTACTCCGTATCCTCTTAAGAACAAAGTAATTTGAACGAATCGTGCTTAGTTTGTGACTAAAACATTTGCACTATCTTTTTGATTTTGTTGTAAGAAGGTTGGATTTTAAACAAATCCTAAAATGTTACAACAATTGTAAAACCAAATGCACAAACTGCCAAATTTTTTTCTAAATAACTAATTGGTTAGATAGTTACATGCTAAGATGCTCTAAAAGAATGATTTTGAACCTGAATTCTGGAAATTTATCATGGTATAAGTTGGGCACACATTTTCAGTCTCTTGTCTGTGCCGGCCAATTTCATCAAGGATCTGGCCATAGTGGGTGAAATTGCGACTAGTTATATTGCATTTGAATGTTGGTCAGTCATTTGTTAAATTTTAGAAATTGATACTTTTGTATTTGTTTATTCGTTGATGTTAAGTTTATGACACACATACTAATTTATTCACATAATTTAATCACTATTAAGGACCTAATGTCAACCAGTGGCCAAGTAAGTAAAACCACCAAATGCTGGTAGTTGGTTGTGCCTGTCTAAAGGGCTGGGATTTTCCCCGTGTGTCTAACACCTAAATAGTACTAGTTATTCATAAAAAGTCTTGTTTTCTTTATTTTAATTGATAAAATTGTTTGTTTTGGTAAGTTATTTATTTAAAATTAAAGTTAGACTTATCTCCGACTAACAACAATGATAAATCCATAAACCTGCCAATAAAATAATAAAACCAAACAATAGCGATCTTGTTTGATGATTTTTTTTTTGTTTTAATGTTTAGTTCTTACGTGTTGTTTAAGTATCTAATTGATAAGACTTTTGGTAATTGTAATTTGTAAATTATTAATTTGCCCATTGTATTTTCAGTATCGCAAAAAGTAGGTTTGCCCGAACCAGTCAGTACCGTCCTAAAGCAGGAAATAGAAAAAATCTATGGAAAGAAAGATGCTTGTCAACTGAACGAAGATTTTCTTACAAAACATGCAAATTCCTTGCCTCATATATTAGAAGGTCTGTGCAAACAGTTTTGTAATGTTTCGTAACAAAGTAAATTAATTAGTAATTTTCGAACACTTTCCTTTCCGGTTTAAATGATAGTCGAAATTAACGCGAATATCTATAAGTTATTAACTTTTTGCTTTTATAAATGCCATTTCTTAAGCGAATATTTATGATATAAACTGTAAATAATTATTCAAAGTAAATATGTTTAGTTTTAAGTAATTTAAAATAAATTCCAAAACGTATTGTCAATATACTAGGTCGGGAATGTCATTGCAGCGATTGTTGGGCATTGGCACCATCTGGCAAGAATGATGTTAACTATGTATTATATAATGACATTACTGGATTATAAAACAATTTTATTGTGAAGTATATCAATAACTTCCTTGCCAAACTAGTTATTGCTGGACGTTGCCAGGTGAATTATCGATAATTTCTCTGTATTGAGAGTTATAAATATAAATAGGTTGGGACGTTAGCATAATAATGAAAATTTTTACATACTTTACATTGTTTATAAAATAATAGCAAGTACGGAACATCTTTAATACGGTTACTTTTGTGTGTAGCTTAGCATTTAATGGCGACTTTTATTTAGATTAATCAAATGGAGCATTTGATAGGAAAACTGAAAATAAAATACTTTGTTAGTACAACAAAAATGATTTATTTTATTAAATTAATCTACATTTGTTAAAATATTTATCTAAATAAGAAAGCAAAGCTGGTTGGCCAGACAACCTGCAAGATTTGGATCCACGAGTATTGTGGATTTGAGTAACGTACGTGATCTTTATTTATGCCTGCAGTTCTCAGAGTTATAAGATTTGCAGATTGCTGAAATTGAGTCGTGTATGAATTGCAGACTGTCGATGCCTTCGATTTTAAAGGACCAAAAAAAAAAAAAAAACTGAACCTGGCTACATAGCTCAGTGTTTTCTTGAGCCCTGCATCTATAGATTCAAATCCACTTGTTTAATTATTTATATTTCTTGGCTGAAAATAACTGACAGAGATTGTTTTACTCGATTATTTGTTGATAGTTAAATCAAATTTGATGTTTACTTAGTAGTATTTCTGTAAGATAAATTTTACATGAAAATGTTCATGTACAATCAGAGTTAAAATATATTTTAAATCACAATCATACTTCACTAATTATTTATATATTTATTTATTTATTAGGAGCAAGAATGTTATATTTTCTTGATAACTCATCTCAAGAAAAAGCTGTGAAATTAGCAACAAACTTAAACAATCAAATGGAATCTGTCGGAATAAAGGTAAGAGAATATAATAATTGTCAATTTTTGAATTTATTTGTATAAAATGTCCTACAAAGTAAAAAATATTCTAATATACTGTACTTGTTAATTATCCACATCACAAGATAAATTAAAAATACTTTTTAAAATCGATCAGAATATCTGTTTTCACTAGTTGAAGTATACTAAATTCCTCTGTTTTACAGCTGCTCACTCTAACACTCCTTTCTTTCACAATTTTTATGCATTTTAAGCTGTCGTACTTAAAGATGGCCAACAGAAATGCAACTCTTGTTTATTATGATATAGTTTGAAACTATATTTCCTGGAATGCAATATCGTTTTATGACATTGAACACGTGTAAAACTAGTTTATTCTGCTACAACATAAGGCAATTTTCCGGAAATTAATTAGATTCAAAGAATGGGGATTTGTTGTTTATTTTGGAAAGGAGTTTAATGTTAATTTAATTATAACTTTAATATTATATTAATATTACTTTACGACGCATATGTTATCAAGAAAAACAATTTTAATTCCCCAAATTTTGTAGTTAGTTTACATATTTATATCCATCTTATAGTTGGAAAAGAATTTAAATCTTGCAGTTTTATTTGTGTTTAGAATTCTTAACAAACTGCCAATTAAATTTATCTGAATTATACTAAACTGGAGTATTCTTTGAATTACAGGTATGTACCGAAGTGTTAAATTCGCTAAGGAGAGGCGATCTCGGTAATTGTACCGACGAAGAAATTAGGAAATACATGAATAAGTGTCACGAACTCTTCACAAATGCCTCTGCTTTCCAAATTCAGCCCTCTTCGGTAGA
Source organism: Centruroides sculpturatus (assembly GCF_000671375.1). Taxonomy (NCBI): domain Eukaryota; kingdom Metazoa; phylum Arthropoda; class Arachnida; order Scorpiones; family Buthidae; genus Centruroides; species Centruroides sculpturatus. Next base: position 24,305 of record NW_019386266.1, on the reverse strand, counting down.
AAAGGACGAAACCGATAAAGTCGCAAGTTCTCCCGAAACTCCCACCACCAATCACGTGGACGGGCTATCGAAAGAGGAATGATGATTCCTTTAATCTAAATCAATTGTTTTCTTCCAATTATCATATTTGTCTCAAAATGAACACAGGACACTCCCAGCTGTCGTTCCTCAAATCTCCCAATATGACTGTTGTGTTGAATGATATTGAGGTTAAACAGCTAAAAGTGAAAATGTTGATTTATTTGTTGCCTAGAGAGTGTTGGACAATTTTTGAACTCTGATCTAGTTCGAGAATGACAATAGTGACGTGTGATCGATTATTAATTATAATAATTATTATTTTAAAAATTTTTTTCCTTGTTTTGTTTTTCATCCAGACATTGAAAAATATAAAAAAAAAAAGAGACATTTATGGAGTTCGTAAAATAAACATATACCTTGTATCAGTTACCGAGCAACTTCGAAGAGGAAACTAATCTTTGCTATTTAACTTACTTGTGCTGTCGAATTTTACATAGTTTTGGACATATGGAGTGAACTCTTGGAAAATCAATTTGTTCCTTTTCGTGCAACAAAATGTTTCTACACTCAAAAGGATCTTAAGAATATTCCAAGTACAATCAAGCAGCAGCCAAAACAGCTCATTTTTTTCTTAAACTAGTCTCTCTCTCTCTCGTAAAGATTGACGATATAGACTTAAGACGAAAATAAAAATAAGTAAATAAATAAAAATCAATCAGATAAGCACTTTATTTGAAGATATAGTGGATTTGTACTTGTCACGATAGTTGCACAGGTTAGTTTAAAACTTAGAACAAATAGTTTCCTACAGGATCGTCGATTTGCAAGAATGTTAAAGAAATCCTACCCCTTTGCAAATTAGACAAATAATCCAAAAACAAAAAAAAAAGGCAAAAAAAAAAAAAATAATAATAATAAATAAACAAACAAACAATGTGATTTTTCTATTATCTTTGAAGTCATCAGTCATTTTTATTTTATACCAGATCAGCAAGGGATGATTGGTCTTATTTCACAATCCACTTGTTATGATCTATAGGAATGATTACCCTATAGATAACTTGAACTCATAAAATTTGCTGCCTTAAATTACTGTAGTATGTATGGAAAACAAAAAAAAAAAAAAATCAAATTCTGTTTGTTGTATTGCTAAGAATTATCGTTTTTAGAACAATTGTCATATGTCAAGAATGAAAACTAACGAAAAATATCGCTCTTTGCATGTGTGCGCGCGCGCTCAACTTTAATTATTCGAATTGGCATTTTATTTTCTATAATGATCGATATACAGAAACAAAATTAATTTAGTCAGTTACTTTGCTCCTTTTTTCGTTTTGTACTTTCAGATTGTTACTTTAATGTCAAAAAAACAAATGATAATAATAATAATAAGAAAAAAAAATAATAATAATAATAAACTTTGCAATTGTTTCCTTCTGATAACTGATGTAAGTAAATTAAGATAGTATGTGTGCGCATATGTATAAAAATCTTTAAAAAAAAAATGCAAAATTGGGTTTGAATGCGTTGTAAAGGATGCTAAATTAAAATGTTTTGTCAAGGGTGTCGATGCTATGTTTATTTAACACAAATAGCTTGCATAAAAGGTAATATAGAATGTCCCAAAAGTCACTCCAACTGAGATAAATGGTTGAAATGGGTTTGCATGATGATGATAGTAATTTTGTTAGTTCCAATGAAACTGCTGAAAACTAGTTTTAAATATATACATTTCAGTTAACTGACTATATGAATTCTTTAGTTTCAATACTACAATCAGAAAAGATATCCAAATCAACATTATCAAGTTTTCTGTAAGATTTCATAAATTTGGGAATTGAATTGTGTTTTTTATCTGTTTCTTTTAGAAATGCCTTGTTTACAATGCCAGTTAAGGCTGGTGAACTGATCTTTCTCATTAAAGACAATCCTTTCATTATCTGCAAATTACAATGTCTAGTATGAATCTTGTTTTTATAAATTATAGTTTGAGATGCTTGTTCGACATCACAGTCGATTAATGCTGTTTTAAGAGGCAGACGAATGGTGCGGTACCTCAAAATCTGACTAATACAACGGTGTGTGTAAACTTTATTACAGAATTATTACTCTTTCCTTCACATGTCACACCTAAACAGACATGATTACAGGTTCAAGCTGTAATGAAATCGATTTTTGGCAGCTTGTAGAACCCTTAAAATTGCCAACTGATCTGCTATTTACATTTGAAATGCCTCTCTTCTGCATGGAGTATGTGCCCAGAAGTATTGCTCTTGCAAGAAAGAAATGCTTAAATTTTTATCTTCAACTGTTCATACCTTATCACAAAGTGCATTGACAATGAACAACTTTTGCTATCTTTTCCCAAAGGGCAAATGAGAATGTACAGCAGTTTTCTACACTTTTAATCTTAAATTAGTATTTGAGTTATAACAAAGTTTAAAATATGTGTGAAAATTTAGGTTAAAAAGTAATTAATTCTCAGAGAGAAGGAACCAATTCAAGGACTATGCTGCTTGCATTTGTGAAAAATAAAATTGTTGAGTCAAGTGATGAGGGAATTGAATAGTGTATTTGATTCTTTGTAAATTTTTTTATCAAGGTTAAAAGGATTTAATGATAAGATGGAAACTGTTACTTTAAATCAATATTTTCATCTGCAGTCAAGCAAGCAAAGTACATTAAATAAAAAAAATAATAATGTTTCAAATTACACCCATAACTTGCCACCCTCTGTAGGAAGGTCCCTCAGCGGATGGACATCTCACTAGTGAACGAGCTTCTTTGAGGGACTTCCTGTAGTTTTTACTGACGTTTTATAACTCTTTTAATTTACTTACCAGAAAAGCACTTCAAACTATATTGTGAATGTTAAATAATAATGGTTTTAAAGTGTTGTGTCTCAGCATATCTAGGAGAGCCTTTTCTTATATGTAGAGCATGGACCAGTTTTTTTTTATAGCTTAAAGAAAAGATAAATTAATGAATTTATCATTCCATCTGAATGTAGTTTTTCAGTGTTTCCATAATGGCGTCACACACTTCCGTTGATTCTGCTTATTGCTTGCTTTGAAATTTTGAAAAGGTACTGAAGACATGCTTTTTAGGCGGTGATGTCAACCTTTCCCGAGCAAGAATTGCTTTATAAAATGTTATCTTGTTTAGAAATTTTTGATTCGATTGCAGATAAAAATTCAAAATCAATTGAATCCTGGTAAATGTTTTGTACAATCCAGTGACGGGCTGAAAATTTTAAGTCAGCCAATGAACTCGAACCACTGTATACTTCCTTGCTTTCATACAATTTTGACGTTCACTTACGTGGTTAATTTTTTTCAATGCAGAATGAATAAAAAAGTATACAAGACTTCTGCTATTTGTTGAGATATACTCATTGCATTGCCGCACAAATAATGCTGACCACTCCTAGAAAGTTTGATTTGTATCATAATCTCACAACCTCCATTTTTAATGTAAGAACGATGATGATACCGAGAAAAAAGTGAAAACTACACTATAACATAATATGGACTTCTCATGCAAAATACTACCGTTGCATGATGAGGGGAAGTGATATTTTGCATCATGGACCTGGCCAAACCCACGATAGGCTTTTTTGATTTTTTGACTTTCAACATTATACGGTGCATTTTTTGGTTTCTTAGGTCCATTAATTAATGAAAGAACATTGGACAACTGGAATCAAAATTAAGCATTACTGAGGTATTCAAATAAAGAGAGGCTTCAATAGGTAGGCGTTCACACGTAGTTTTCAAAGGCAAGTCGACAAGACTATTAAAATTCCAATTCGCCGAATTGGTGGTGGTAAAAGTACCATTGACCAACGCAAGGAATAGCTTAGCGAACAGACACTATACGTCACACTACCATGCTACTAACCTTTAGGAAAGCAATCATCCACAATACCAAATGTCGTGTTTTTGAAGCCATTTTACCTTTAGAAAATGGGATGAAGATTGGAAACACGAATTCTGCTAAGAAGAAGAGATGCTCTTTTCACTGGTCTTAAAAAGAACAAAGTATCGAGACGCATAAAATCGCATCTAAAATAGTATAATAGAAGTCCAGTTCTTCACGGTCAGCCTTAATCCCGACCTCTCTACGCGCGTATTCGAATGCAACTTGTGAAAATTTCAAAGTAATGGGACTTAACCCTTTGCAATTTTAAATCTGGTCGAGACGAGGTCATTCGAAAGAGTTCTTCCAAGCGATAACAATCGGGACCGTCTTAATAGCGTTGTAGGCTCCTGGACAAAGCAGTGCACTGAGCCTGCCTACACTGGTCGAGAAATTAGTGTTAAATTCTGGTATGTTCATAAATTAGCGTGAAGCTCCCGGGCAAATAAAGTGCCCACAACTCAAAGATCACAATGGTGGAAGAATTTTTACCGGATATACATACAGTAAAGTATTAGAGACTTTCAAAGTTTTTCCCAAATTTTAATCGTTTTTACTAAACACTGTTTTATAAAGCCACAACCGATTATATGCAATGGACAGAGATCGAATCCAACTCGAGATAAGAAACCGCTTCCTTTGCACGGCTTTTTGAAAAATTCAAATATGTAAAAATACAATGTCTCTATAGTTTTTCGACAACAGCAGAATTACATTTTCAAAATTCTTTCGCCATTGTGATTGCCTCGAAGAGCTCTTTCGAATGACCCGGGTAACGACCAGACTTAAAAACTGCAAAGGTTGCGGTTCTCTCGTAAGCCACAAAGTTGTTTTCGAATTTACTGTAGCGATTTGATACTTGATTGAAATTTTTTACCTATAACTGTTTCTCCTCTTTCGGGAGCATTAAAAAAAGCCTTTTTATACGACCAATATGAATTGTAAGACTAGCCAACACTTTAAACGAGGCTAATATTCGAGAAGCCTGGTAGCAAGGGCCAAGCCAACAATGGGACAATCGGATGATGAGGGACAGGGCCAAACATATGGAGAGACCACTCCTGAAAAAGTCCTGGGAAGGTTGTTGGCCCTGCATTTAATCCCGGATCCCCCAAAGTGGTAAGCTGACACCTTAACTATCTCGGCTATCCGGCCGGTGATGATTACAAATAAAAAACAAGATCGAAACATTTAAAATAGAAAGTGAAATTAAAAAGCATGTCTGAATCATGAATTCAAACATTCATTTAGTTTAATTTATCTAATTTAAATATTTATAGATTAAGCTGAAGATAGTATGGACAACATAAAAAAAAAAACATAACTGATAGTTTAAACAGGTGTTTCATCTGAAAACAAGACTGGTCAAGTCTATCTGATAGCACGCTCCATAAAAGCCATTCAAATATCTTTTTTAAAATAAATTTATTATAATAATAATTTAATACAATACAGTCGACTCCCTATACCCTATAACACTGTTAATTTTTTCGTTTTATATGAATTCTATGTTGTACGAGTCACTTAGATTTTACAAATACGTGAGCCATTCACAGCCTGGCACACATATTTGTAAAATCTAAGTGACTCGTACAACATTGAATTCATATAAAACGGAATTATCAACAGTGTTATAGGGGGGTTGACTGGTATACTAATTACTTTCGTGGCACCCGAACAGGTGGTTAAGGAGATCAGGGTGTCTGGTCTCGGTTGTGTGAGTAGCAACACAGGGATATAAAATTTAAACAATAACAAAAGCCCCATTCCCTCGATCTTTAATCACCAAAATTTAACAGCATCAATGTCCCTTATAATCAAGCCACCGTGCCAAATTTTTTTTCTTAATCTTTATCCCATCCCGAGATATTACACAAAATTCTCTCCTATTTTTGATTGTTTTGGTTTCAGGGTGTCAGTTACGCGTTATGACGTCGCGGGGCTCGAGCAAATTTGAATTAATGGCCCCATGTAATGTTAATTTTAGGAATTTTTCTTGGAAGGAAGATTTTGAGGAAATATTTTAGTTAAAGATTGGTTCGGGACCTCACCAACAGGGGTCACTATTATGTCCATACGGCAAGTGTCTCGAAATAGTGTAATCGGGTCAAATATGACACGATTACAATACTTTCTCGTGTTATAACAGCCGGAAAAGTAAATAAATTAATGACGAATTTACGTGATTATTAAAATATATTTAAATTAGATAAATTAAACAAATTAAATAATGCTTTTATTTATTCAATTTAAAAAAAAAATAAGATAAAAATACACTTTCACTTTAAGATTGAAACTGTTTTTTCAACTGTTTATATAATTATATAAATCCCGCTTTTACGATCTAATTCGGTCGTTAAGCGAGCCGTCGTAAATCGAATTCCTTTTTTCCCATAGGGTCAGTGTCGTAAATCGAGGTTCTGTTCCGAAATATTCAACAAAATACAATACTTTTAATGTAATATTTTATGTAGTTGCATTATCGGTGGTAAAACGAAGGTTTTAATCTGCCAATGTCTGAATTCTATTTATACAGACAAGAGGAATGCATTTAATTAAATATCTATATTGTGACTGCTTAATGTAATGCTTCCTTTACCTTTGTTCAGGGATTTTTCAATCATTGTGTAGCCATTTAATAATACTGTATATTCGAATTATAATTAAATGATTCAATGAGGAAGAAGAGGGTCTTCTAAAAGAAGAGGAAGAAGAAGAAGAGGGTCTTCTAAAAGAAGAGGAAGAAGAAGAAGAGGGTCTTTTGAAGGAAGAGGAAGAGGAAGAAGGGGGTCTTCTGAAGGAAGAGGAAGAGGAAGAAGGGGGTCTTTTGAAGGAAGAGGAAGAGGAAGAAGGGGGTCTTCTTCTGAAAGAAGAGGAAGAAGAGGGTCTTCTTTCAGAGGAAGGTCTCTTCTTCCTCTAAATCGTTCAATCTAACAATTAAACACGTTTAAATTAATTATTTTATTATAATAACTGAACAATTCTCGAATAAATTAATAAAAAAAACATCCATTTTTCTCTATTTTTTCCTAAAAAATGAATGAAAATCTGCTTTTATGGTATGCTCGGAATTATGATTATTATTATTATTGACATTAACTTAATAAATATTTTATATGTTTCGACGATTATTTACATTTAATTCCCTAAATTAAAGGTAAATAATGCACGAAAACCTTTATTTTCTAGGAAAAATACACAAAAAAAAATATCTCGAAACGACCTTCAACCTATTCTATTTATTTAGGAGAAATGAATTGATTGGTTAATTTGATAACATGCGCTTAAGCATAATTCCGGTTTTATATATAAATGATACGAAATAAGTATATTTTGCATTCCTTCCTATAACTTCAAAGGCATAAGACATGATCGTCAAATTTCTAATTTACCTTTTATATCCAGCCAGCATCCTTGCTTTCCTCGATATAAGGGTTTCCAGAACTGAGGATCAAGTAAGTTCTTTTATTGTAACTTATTGCAATTATCTGTATTATTTATATATATATATATAAATTAAATAAATAATTTAAGAAAATTTATTTAATTTTTCTTTATTATGTCATACAAACATATATGCAATGCATAAGTAAATACTGTCCTATATATGAATGAATGAATTTTTTGTTTCATGATAACTGTTGTAATCTATTGTATTGGAATATATATATCATATAAATACATTTATAATGGAAAATTAATAATAATTATCTTATTTTTGATAATAATTTCGTTAGAGCATGAGAGAATGAAAGAGTACATAGATTCTTTCTATGAAAAGAATCTCATACATCCCTAGAAAGAATGTATTCTTACAAAGGAATGTGCTCCTATATTTCTTACATACATACATACACATGTAAGAGAATATAGGAAGAATATAAGAGAGAATAATAATAATAATAATAATAATACTCCTATGAAGTGGAAGAATCTTTCAGCATTCTTCCTGTGTATTTTAGGTAAGAATATCCTCTATACAGTTGTGTTCCTGTGAATGAAAATACATAGGAAGAGTGTAGGAACACTTTCCTACTTATAACAATGATGTATATAACATTTTTCTTATGTATAATTATAAAAACAGGGCCGTCGAGAGTTTGTATAGAAAGGACCCTTTTTGTCCTTTCTTTCTGAAATACGTAGAATGTTTTTCTTATTAATAGAAAGTAAAAATAACATTAATTTATAGGGTAGAAACCCTATGAGCCCCTACGTTTACTCCTGGTCTGGGGAAGAATTCCTAGCTCTTTCTCTCAATGGCTCTGTATGGAAAGAATGCAGGAACGTTTCTTCCTATATATTTTTGCATATTATATTCTGTCTAAGGGGATAATTATTTTTCTCCTAGGCCAAATATAATGTGCACGAGAAGAGAGAAAAAATTGTTGAAGAAAACAGTAAATAAATTCATTTATATGATGTAATATAGCGTCAAAAGTGTACTTTCTGTTTAAAAAAGAACGGTTACAAGGTGACAAATATTAGGCCATGACACCATTATCATTCCATTTTTTTTTTTAAATTGATTTATTGGTTACCATCCCCATTAACACTGAATAAAATCTTTGAGACTGCTGTTAATTAATAAAGAAACATTATACATATTCAAAAAAAAAAAAGGCAAAAGGGGCCCGAAAGCTGGGTAACAGTGGCACATTATCCTGTGTTCAAGCAATTGCCTGAGGTCTATACCAATATGAAAGCTCAAAGTAATCTTTTATAAGTTCATTACTGTAGTAAGAATATCGAAATTTAATTTTGGCGACATATCTGAGAACCCTAGATTGCTAGTTTGGCGCAGCGCAGAACTTAATCTTCCAGAAGATACCCGAAGATTCCTCCAAAAAAAAAATTCTCCCGAAGAAGAATGTCTGAAGACAACACTGTATATGGGCCCCTAATTCAAATTTGTCTTGGCCCCATAACGCGCCACTGCATTCCAAGCTTTCAGGGGAGGTTACGGGGCTCCGAAAGCTTGGTATTTTTGTCCCATGAAGGATTTCGTATTTACAGGCCTCGAAAACTTTTATTGTATTTCTAGTGTATAAAGAAAATCACTGTAGTTTTTGTCAAATTTTACTAGTCGCTTCTAAAAGGCCAGGCAGGCCCTTTAGAGGTCTTGGCCTTTCATTTTGAGGCCTTTTAGAAAAGCCTCAAATCGAAAAAAAGTATTTTGTACTGTGCTATTCCGGTTTACTCAGGGTTTTTACTGTATACTCGTATATGTATACTGGTACAGTAACTCTTTATATACTTTACTAGCATATAACCATGGAAAGATTGGTATGGGGCCCAGATTAAAGTAGGCCCCTTTTGAAAAAATGTAATACGTAGAATGTGTTTTTCGTTACTAAAAAGTAGCATAAATTTGTATTGACAGGAACCACTACTGCTCCCTTAAAATCCTCAACTCTCCCTCTCGACGTCCCTGCATACAATAGTAAATACAGTAAAACCTGCGTAAACCGGAATCGCGGTTTATTTTAACATAGAAAATCGCTCTGTTCCGAAGAATTTCTTCCTTTTAGGCAGGTTTTCGTTATACTCAGCTTCCGTCTTGAACAGGTTTTATTATATATGCGACATAAAACTTGCATATTTGATTTGTAATACGAATAACAAACGGCTAAAGAATGCCACCATTCATAAAAACCATTCATCCCGTTAATAGGAACGACTGATTCTCGTGAATAGTAACAATTATTAGTTTATACATCCTTTTATTTGTGTTTTTTCACCGTTCTTTGCTTTGAAAACAATGGTTTGGAGGGTGCCATAGAGTTTCCAAACAATAAAAACGTGCTTATTCTCGTGTAGTCATTTATTTTTCTAAGTATAGAGGTCTGTAAGATAGTACAGTGTGGTTGTGATTATACTGTCCTACATAAAATACAGGACGTTGTAAACCACACTACGATATTTGATGTATATTTAGGGCTACAAGACAATATGTCGTTAGTAGTAAAGAGGGGTTCTATCGAATTCTGATGCACGAGAAATTCTTACAACCTACGACACTAAGAGATCTTTTTTTTGTGCCCATTATGGGTTCGACCAAGCAGTCAGTAGGTGAGGAGAGAAGCCCGACATATCCTCTTCAATGTTGTTTATGATACACGGCAACGCAATATGTGGGCGATCTGTCGAGGGAGATGCTAATTTTTTTTATGGGAAAGTGGTCCCTATTTAGGCGAAGAAACCCGGAAATTTCACGTGGCCACCCCGTTGGCGAGGCTCGAATCCAACACCGTTTAGCGGTTTTATCCATTGGTTGATGGGTCCAATCCGCTTCAAATCACTTATAAAGGTTTCCAAGAATCCAATTTGGACTGAAAATATTTTATTTTATTTCATTTTTTAGGTAAAAATCGAACCTGTCGCAAATTATACCTTAAAAGATTGCAGTGAAAAGGGAGACGTTTTGTTTCTGGAGCATTTGAAAATCGAACCGATTCCATTGAAACTTCAGGAAAAATTTACACTGAGACTCACTCTGACTTTAAACGAAGACATTCCATCACCAATACAGGTAAAGTACTCATTAAACTTGCTCAGGGTGGTCCAATAGTCGGTTAACCGCTGTTAAAATTTAAATTGCCCGATTCAAACACTTTCTTACTTATTCAATATACGAATTAAGAAGGCTTTACCAAACTCGGTTAACTTACTTTTGGGCCACCCTCGGGCTTATAAATAGAAAGAGAAATACTTACGAAAGATTTTTAATGCAGGTGCACATCGAAGCAGAAGCACTCGTTAGCAGATTATTTAGTACCCCACACAAAATGAAATTCCCTTGCGAATTGTTCTTGAAACCCTTAAATTTGAGTTGCCCTATAACAGATCTGTGCGAAACAATATTTATAAAGGATAAAAACTGTGCCAACGTCGAAACGAATGAAGTATATCCATGTTCCTGTCCATTAAAGAAGGTAAGAATTATACATTGAAAAACTGTTTAAAACGGACAAGGCGGCTGGAATTTGACGTTTTAATTAACAAATTTCCGTTTTATAAAGGGTCCGTTTTAGACAGATTTTTACATCATTTATATTCGCATATTACGTACTCAATAATTACAAATATTGAAATTCTTTAGGGCATGACAATGTTCTCGGAATTTAAAATCAATCCGGGCGAAATTCCACCCCCGATTTTACGATATTTGAGGGCATTCCGTCCTAATGCTAATATAAAACTCATTGCTAAACGACTAAATCGAAGACTCGGATGTATATCCGCTGATGTATCCATTTTTACATTGTAATCGTGCACCATCCTTGGCCCGTTGTCTACGATCTCTCGACTTCTCAAATTACTATTTGTTATGATCTACCAATAAATGTGTTTTCCTTTAAAGAATTCTCGTGTCTTCGTTTCTTTTAATTCTCTCAACCTGTGGGCACTAAGAGGCACACATTGGGGCGATTGGCTGACGTGGAACGGGGCCTGATCTATCCGGGAGAGACACCCTCCGAAAAATTCCTATGGTTTTTCAACCTGTGACTGATTCGATGCCGTGTTTCCCCAGAGCAATACGCGACTACCCCTCCTTAATGCCTCAACTTCCACTCTTTTCCTGCGTAATTTGGGCCCCACCCGGAAGGAATTTCTATGGTTCCTATTTAGATGTTAGACACGTGAAGAAAACGCGGCAAACTCCACGCGTTAATGAGGCATGAACCCAAAAAAACTAGTGTTGAATGGTTACGAGAGCGGGGGACTATGCTCTACATTCATTTACGACAAAGATTTCGAACACACGATAATTAATTTTAATTAAACTACAATACAATTCTTTTTAAATTTAAAATCAATATTCTTAAAATCCGTCTAAATAAAAAAATAATCTAAAAAGGTAAATGTTTCAAATGAATTACGTACATATTTCAGTACAATTAATACACTTCCACTTTCACTGCATGTAGCAATCTGCATTAGTAATACAATTGTTTTCTACTACAGTGTTATCAATCCAAGAGATATAAGAACTAACACGAGTATATACACCTGGAAAATTGGCTATAGCACATCCGTAACCATAGGAGACGATTCCAACCAGAATGGCACCAATGCGATCCTCTTCGATATACAGAGGTCCTCCCGAATCACCCTTTAAACAATACATTGCATCAGAAAATAAATACATTTATTATTAACAGTATTAGATTCTTAATATTTTACCTGGCATGAATCTTTACCACCTTTCTTATATCCGGCACACAACTGGCTATCGTGTATTGTTACATATAAACCATTGTTCCTATACGATTCTTCACATCCTTGATTGCTGATGATTGGTAAACTCGCAACTTGTAGCGTATCTGGGTATTTGCTTGAATCTAAATTACAAAAAGAATTCATTTTCTTTATAAATTCATTACTTAAAATTTACATAATTAAGTTTAAAAGCATTAATTCTGACCTTGCATTAATTCACCCCAACCAGCAACTTTGGCCATCTTGCCATTCAGATGAATATCATACGTATTTAATCGAATGAATTTCGTAGAATTGTTGCAAACGATATTTTTCTGAAGTTTCAACAGGGCAATGTCATTGCTAGAAATTTCTGCATTTACATATTTTGGATGAATGTGTATCTCCATTATATTAATCCGTACGGAACTTTTACTGCTTAAATTGCGGCTTCCGACTTTTACAAAATAAGCCCAAGGTACGGGAAAACTGTAAAAAAAAAAAAATAAAACTTTCTATCAATTCAATCGATCGATCGATCGATCGATCTTTTAATTAATTCTTCAATGGTTTACTCGTAGAAGCAATGTGCCGCGCTGATGACCCATCTTCTTGAAATGATGGATGCTCCGCAATAAAAATTGCCAAAGAAATAAATTGCTGCCTAAAATATTTAAAAAAAATCTTCAGAAAATATATTATTTAACTTATTTACTAGTTTTTGAATTTAATTTCTTTTAAATACCATTGAAGGAACTTCTCCTTCTTTAGCTTCTTCACCTCCCACAACTCTATCTTCAAATGGAGGTTGTACATCGTATTCGGTATCATTCCCTATATTATAAAAATTCAAATTATAATTTTACCCCTTTTTTTATCCATTTATAATACAAATAAAACTGTAAAAAAAATTAATTTATACCATTTTATAACGCGCGGTTCTGCTGCGTTATCGATTCTTTACTCGGTGTGCACGCAGCTGAACCTGTAAAAAAATCAAAGTTTACTTACTAAAATTAATATTTGTTGTGTTAATTCCTAATGGAAATAGTCCTAAGATGATAGCAATTCGTAAAAATTCAGCCATATCACAATTATGAAGACAATAATTGTCATAAATTCGTACTTGTACGAAGCATACATCAAGTGGAAACGAACTGCTGCTCCAATCTAGATTATTTATATTTTCTAAATGATTTTAGTCATTTTAAATATGGAAAATATAATACTGTTTGATAGCTTTTAGGGAAACAATAATGAAAATATCACTTCAATCCGTGAACAAAATATAAATAAAGGAAATGACGCATATTAATACGGCACTCCGCTGATTGTTTCCAATACAGTATTAATAACAGGAAATACATTTCACTTCATTTAAAATTCATTATGATTTAAATATTTAGAAGAAACGTTACGCAACGAGTTGCGTAACTTTCCCGGTCACCTCTCCCTTCTATCTCCCTATCCTCTCCACCTTTTACCACCAAAATTTAATAATATCAATGCCCGTAATATACAAAATTTCAGAAATTTTCGGCAAAAAGGCACGGGAAATGGGTGAACATAATCGCGCCCCCTTAAACACACTAAAGACCATACATACAGGAAAAAACCTCTGAATTTTTTTGCATTTCATGGTTATACGAGTTAAAAAATGTAAAAATCTTGTATATGACGTGTTACAGTATGACATATGCCAGTGAAATTTATAATTATTAGATTATAAATAAATTTGATGTTTAAAATAAAAAAAAATATTTCCATGAATTTATAATCCACGTTGAAATTTGCATAAAATCTTCCAACTCCCAGCTGGGTACAGGAATTATATTATCATTAAAAAATTAATTACTGTTCTGTTATGTGCGATTATAATATAGAAATGGCGTAAAGCAACACGAAGTTTGTCTATTTTAATAATATATGCAAATAATCCTTAAAACAATTTGCTCTTGGAATAATGGAAGAAGACAAAGAAATACATGGGCAATCTCTACCAAGTGATAAAGTGTGACGCGTTATCTCATGAACAAAAAGGCCATGAGATAATACCCCTAATTCGACCATACTAGGAGTATGTCACGTAACTCTTTCTATCTCCCCATTATCTCGACCTTTAACCTCCAAAATTTAACTGCATCAATTCCACTAATACGCAAATCTCTCTGCAAAATTTCAGAAATTTTCGACAAAAGACAGAGCAGTTATTAAGCTTCAAAATGGGTGAACAAGATCGTGCCCCCACACAAACAGGAAAAAAATCCCAAATTTATTTACATTTCTCGACATTTCAAGATCCACGAGTTAAAAATAAAAAATCTAGGGAGAGGGTCCGATCGTTATTCTTTCTCCCTGTTATATACAACAGCCTAGAAAATAAAAATAAATTTTCTTAGATTTCCGAAAGGATTTTTAATGAGAGAAAGCCTTTAACCTCCGCCCGGTTTGAAATCAAGAAATTACACTAAAAAGAGCGGATGGAAGAAAATTATTGAAATGGAATGCAATTCCGATCCTTTTTGATGTTCCAAATCCTCCACCCCTTCTGCAATTAAAAAAAAAACACCAAGAAGAAGAGAATTACCTCTAAATAAGTGCAGCTTTGGTTTAACAAATGTTTTTAGGGCATTAAATATTTATCACAAGAACCAGTAATTATGTATTAGTGTACCCTCTAAATGAAAAGATACTCTATTTGAAATTAAAAAAGTAATTATGTTGCTCAAACTCGAAGGAACGTGCAGTTTACAACACTTAGATAGCTTGAAATCTATTCCGTGATCTTGGAACTACGGACCCAAAATGGCGGCTACATAAGGAACATCGATGTCCTGACCTTATTTTATAGACCTTGAGAGAATGTAGTCACGTCAGCGCTATCTATCGGTGACTTCTCAAACTATTGTTTTTCTTATCAGGGGAGAAAATCCCCATCCCCATAACTGTTCATACCACACTTCGATGCGTTGAGTTTTTATTTGTTTTTACAGGCTTTTGACTCACCATATGTACTGTATTACATGATTTATTCAGGAATGATCCTAGTTTGTTGCTGTATGCAACAAACTAGGATCATTCTTCAGTTTTCAGTGTTATATTAAGGCTTTATTCCTACTATTTATTTATAAATATATATATATATATATAATTCAATGTAGAAATTTTTATAAAACTGAATCGAAATATTCGAAAACAATTTTTTTAAATTGCAAAATTCAAAGGAAAACAACTGATTAAACACAGTACTGTACATGTTTCAATTACACAAATGCTTCTATTTGTAGAGGGAGAAACGTAGTTTAACGTCATAACGGCCATGTTTTCACACAGTTCTAAGAAATACTGATTAACAAAATTCTATCACTCAAAAATGATTAGCAAAGTGGTCACGTTATTTTGTATTTGTTACGTGTTTACGAGCGTAACAGCTAAATTAATCAAGACTGGTGAAACGTTTGAGCTCTTAAGAGTCAAAAGAGGTGTAAGTAACGTTATTTTTATGTTAAATGTGTACGAAAAACAATTTAATTATGCTAATTAGCTACTCATTAATGTGTTTTTAGGAAAGGAAATTGATTGCACGTGCCAAGCTCGTTCCCTGTAAGGAAGATGATGACGTGGTATTTGTTGAAGAGTTCAAAATCGATCCTTATCCTGTTATAATTGGGGAAAATGTCTCCTTGACAATATATTCAGCGATTACTGAAACAATTTCACCACCAATCAATGTAAGATATTTAATATATTTTCTATGCACGAAATGTACTGTGTGGAGATTTCGAGCATAGACAATGTAGGCTTTTGTCTAGGATCTTCAGGGCATGCTTTATGCATGTTGATAGGAATCGGAATCTAGTTATAACTAAGAAGCCAAGAACTAAATACAGAAGAAAACTCTTCTGTATTTAGTTCTTGGCTTCTTAGTTCTAAAATAGTAGACCCCCCTATAACACTGTAGATAATTCCATGTTATATGAATTCCATGTTGTACGAGTCACTTAGATTTTACAAATACTTGTGCCGGGCTGTGAACGGCTCACGTATTTGTAAAATCTAAGTGACTCGTACAACATGGAATTCATATAACACGTCTACAGTGTTATGGGGGGTCTACTGTACAGAAGAAAACTCTTCTGTATTTAGTTCTTTGCTTTTGTAATCAAATTAGACCGCGAATGAGTAATCCGAATGTAACTTACATGCAGAAAACTTTGGCCTCGTGTTTGCTACGTAAGTAAAGTTTAAATTTTTGCAGCGCCATCTTGTTTTAACTGAAATAATTAGTATTAACGTTTACAAAACTAACGATATAAAATCGGATAAAACTCTTATTATATCTAATTCTTTATAAAAACGTAAAGTATTCCTTAATCAATTTTATAAAAATGGAAAGTATTGAATAGTACTAATGTTAAGTATGAAAAAACCTCTCCAGTATTACACTCAAACGTGGGCACAAGATGGCCGCCGTAGAGTAAATTAAGATAAAGAAATTTAAAAAAAAAATCACAAGTAAAATATTTGAGATCATGAAAAATAAAATCCAAGTATATATTAAAATAAAACTATTTAATATGATACAATTCGCAGTTAAAATTTCACGAAATCATTCGCCTTCCATCTTTGCACTTAAAAGTTAGTAAATGTTTCTTTGTACAGTACATCTACAGATTTTTTCACGTTGAAGAATTTTAAAAGTAAGATAAACTTCCTCAAAACATTCAAAACATCTTATTAGTTCAGCTGAGCATAAAAATACGTACGTGTATACAATAGAAGCTAAGTACACAAACCAACGACACAGTACATTTTGCGTGAAATTGGTTTGCTTAGTTACTTGCCACCTATAAAGGCTATTGTATTTAAAATAAAGGCTGGTTTGGACTTTATGTTTCTAGTTAAGTGAAATATTTTCCTGCTTACGTTACTGTTATATAGTACTTGACAGCGTAAATTGTAGAGCCAATGAGGAAACCTTTAAGAAGATGAAAAATTCGATAGATTTTTCACTTTCTTAACGTTATTTATTTAATATTTAATAATATTACTTATCCTATTGGCTGCTGGATTGCGATACTCTTCCAGCACAGCAAACCTAGACCATCTCTATACGATCCAGCACGTGAATTTTCTGTCTTTTCCGCCTGTTGCTTTGACTATGAAATGCTAAACGTGCCGTGTTCGACTTCATATTTTTCTTTTTCTTTAAATTCCTGCAGTCTAATGGACAACGGCTAAGGTGAAACGTACCACTCTGGGGCACCCGGGATCGAAAAAACCCCAGAAATTTTTCAGAGAGTGATCCGTCCAGCCCCTGTCCTCAACACCATAGTGGGCCTGGGCAAAACCATAATGGCCAAGCAGTCAAGATGGCAGCCTACTGCTCTGGGGATCCGGAATCTTGCAAACATGTCTTTCTTTCTTTTTTTTTCACTCCGTGGGCACTAAGAGGTCTTTTCCAATCATATACGTTACGGGTTTTATCAGGCCCGTAATGGAGTGGCCTGACAAAACCCGTTGACGCAAATGCTAGAAATTATAGGACCTTTCAAGCCGTTTACTAGTGAAAGGCCTGAGTGATAGTCGGATGGTCGAACGATAAAGATGAGCCTACCAATTTGGGAGATTTTAACGGGTCGAAAAACCACAATAATTTTTCGGAAGAGTGATCATTCAGGATATATCAAGTCCCGTCCCTCAGCACTCGGCTTCCCCATTCTGGGCTTGGCTTTCTATAAAAGGCTCTTTTTAATTTCCACTGGACATAGAGAATTTAAAAAGTACTAGGGCCTGAAAGGTCTCATCACTTTTTATCTGTTAAAAATAATAGAGAATAAAAAAATTTCTTTCGTAACGTTTTGAGGGAGATCATCACATCTCTAGTATCAATTGTAAAATATATCCGTCGATATCTGAATGCGATGTAATTGAATGTATACACGTGGTAGGTGTTTATTATCTTGTACAAACATTCTGTTTACTATAGAAGACGTATTACGTAAAAATTGATGGAGAAATTTTAGTAAAAAAAAAAAAAAAGAGAGAAATGAAAAGAAGAACAAACATAATTTGTCAAGTCTGTTTTCTAAACAAATAAATGTCATATATTTTTAAATTACTCTTATTTAATGATTCATTATATTTGATCTTAGTTTAACTTAAATGTAATTAATTAAATATATAGAATTTTTTTTACTTACTTTTTTTTGTAAATACAGGATGATCCAAAAGTCATTTAACCAGTGTAAACACTAAAATGTCTTGTTGAAATATTTAATTGTGTTTTAATTAAATCACGTCTCCTTCATCTTTTTAAAAGAAAATGTGTTTCTCGAACTCTATTTATAAATATACGTGGCAATAATATAAAACACGGTTAACTGACTTTTGAGCCCTGTTTATAAATATTAGGAAAATCGCGTAAAATAATTTTATTGTTTAAATTTTTATTGAATTTCTTGGAATTTAGAAATTTATGGAATTCTTTCAACTCATTTTGTATTAAGTTTCTGAGTGATAAAAAAGACGATAATTCAATTTAAAATAAGTTACACACGAAGAAAGAGACATTGGAATCATGTGAAATTTTATTAGTTGCAACGTAATGACGATGGTAATAAGTAATTAGAATGTCGTAGCAAAAGGATAATTTTCTATGGAACAACGATACAATTAAAAGGAACTTTTAGTAAGTATCTTTTGCCTGGGTAAATGCGAAGATACGATCGGGTATGAAGGCATACAGGAGCCTTATGCTATCCTGCGACAGATTTGCCTAAAGATATTGCAACTGCCGCTCCAGATCCCTCATATTCGAAGATGGTCGAAGCCGGTATCTTATCTGGTCCCATAAATGCTCGATGAGCGAAGGATCTCCGCCAACAAATGTTGCAACACGATGGAGACATTCCTGGGAGACTCTAATTATGTGCAACTAAGCATTATCTTGCTGGAAAATGGCAGTTGCAGCCCTGCCAAGAAAGGCAATACGTGAGAATGATTTCCCGAAAGTACCGCCATATCGTCAACGTCCTTCACATCACTACTGGATGTCCAGACCAGTAGCGGAGGCAGTTGTGCCACTCAACAGTAAAGTCGAGATGGAAGTGCTCCTCCACATTAAGAAGATTGTCACCCATTACCAAACAAAACCGTGTTTCTGTGTCACGTCATCGCTGCAAACGAAATCGAAGATGTTGGGGTGTCAACTCCATCGTTGTTAGCATCATTGTTTGAAATCAGCACCCCAATATTGCTTCTGCTAAACGCCTGACAATGGTAGGGAAAGAAGCAGGGTTCTATAGTGAGACATATCTCTCTGGATGGTGTATCAGTAGAAAATTATCCTATAAGTGAACTAAACCATACTTAGTTAATTACTTCTTGACACCAAGTTCATAGATTTACAGCATAATTTACTACCGTTAACAATAGTAATATGGAAGGTCAATCTGTCCCTGACTATTTACTTAGGGTTTCCAGTTTAAGGAACTGAAATGAAAATAATTGTATATTAAATTCGAAGAACCTTGAAATTAATTGACACTCATGGCCTAAAAATATGTTAATTTGCTACTGTATCGTATTATTATTTTCTATAAAAACTTAAACAATTAAAATTTCCATAAAAAATAATTATTTGATAATTATTCATTTACTTGTTTACTTCTTTTATAAGAAAAATAAAATAAACGGTACGAGGAAAAAATTGCTAATGAAGTATTAAAAAAAGGGCTCATAATTTTACCTTCTGGGCGAAAAGTGTTAAATTAAAAGTAAATTATGGGCCGACCCATAATGGCCTTTTAAGTAAGCCCATTATAGGTGTCTGGCCGGGTGGTAAGAGGAGCCCGACATGACCAAACGACCACCCCCAAAAAATTCCTGCCACTTCAGATGGAATTTTTACATCAGTTTCGATACGTTCCCAGGTCCCCAGGGTTTGCACCTCCTCAACGGGTTGACCATATAAAGTTTCCCGTGGGAAAATAGCCTTTATTTATTTGTTAGACAGGTGAAGTTTTCCGAGTTTTCTTCACCTGTCTAAGAGATAAAAAGGAATATTTTCCCCACAGTAAGTTGTTCCGGGAGGCACTCTTTCCTGGCAGATTGCTCGAGTGTTACTTTGTCTTTTTTCCATTAATCTAATCCTAAACTCTAGAGATTTTGTTAAATTAATTAAAAATATCACATTATTTTCAATAAATCTTAACTTCTATTTATTTTTATCTCCATTAATCCAATTCTCTTGAACTAATCATCGATGCAAATTGATGGCTTGAGCATCTTCTGAAGTATCTTTCTTCAAGATGCAATGGATGCCATCGGAATATTTTGTCATTGACGTTAATTTCCTATTTTTCTAGGCTCACCAGTGGATAAAATCACTGAACAATAGTAGTTGTGGGTTCGCGCCTAGTCAATGGGCTGGCCACGAGGAGTTTTCTTCGCATTTGTAACACCTAAATAGGGGTCAGTTTCTCATATAAAGTCCTCCTGGGAGGGATTTTCCCTCATCGGCAGATCGCTCACGTGTCATATCACCAAATAAACTAACAAATCCTAAATTTCTTAATTATTTCCTGCAAATAATGCTAGTTTTTATGGTAAAACAGACCATTCTCTTATATTTTTTTCAAGTTTTATTATGCAAATTTACGTTTTGAATAAAAATAAACGTGGTTTATAACATATAAGCTCAAATATATAAGACTATATTCACGATTTTTACGTAACTAAAATGCTGTCATTATTCAATTACCGGTAACAAAATTGTTTATTGTTACAATAAAGGTTCATTTACTCAAGATTCGTTTAACATTATAACCTGTCTATTGTCTGTTCGAAGCATTCGTAAATATAACACATTTCGTAACAAGTGACGTTAATGACACGTCACTATTATATACGAGGTCAAGCGTAATATCATAAAAATTAGAATAGATGAAGTAACCACTGACGTCTGTACATATGGCGTCACGAATGACGCTATTGATGACTGGTTAAAAACTTTAATTGAAATTTCCTAGAATAAATTTGAAAGCAATTTTCCACTTTTAGTTTATTTTTTTTTCCAAAAGAACAGACAGACAAACGTTTCTATAAAAATTGTTTAATATACGAAGAAATCTGAGGTGTGAAGGATCAAATTAACGTAGAAAACTGTTATTTAAACGTAAAATAATTAAAAATAATTCAACTGCGCTAAATGGAGGGTTTAATTTATAATTTTAAAATACAATAGACCCCCCTATAACACTGTAGATAATTCCGTGTTGTACGAGTCACTTAGATTTTGCAAATACGTGAGCCGTTCACAGGCCGGCACACGTATTTGTAAAATATAAGTGACTCGTACAACATGGAATTCATATAACACGGAATTATCTACAGTGTTATAGGGAGGTCTACTTGTACTTTTTTTTTTTACAGATTTATATCAATGCAGAAGCTAGGATAAAAGGACTCTTCGATTCGAATAATGTAATGAAATTGAATTGCAAGACACTTCATCCAATGGTGCATTTAATGTGTCCTGTAGAAATGTGCTCCTTAATGAAAAAGAAACAGGTTGTTGCAACAAATTTTATAACAAATGATGCAGGCATTTTCTCATGCCCTCTTGAAAAGGTATAATTGTATTTTTAAATTAATCAAAAACTTTAATATTTGAAACTATATTTCTCGGTTGAAAAACCATCTTCTTCAAGTTTAAAATATTTTCCTCTATAGCACTATCCCTATTTAACAAACTTGTGGCGTTACTGAGTGACTAATTGAAGCGAGACATCAGCAAACGGTAGGTTTCATGGCCAACTATAGTCTGTTACGGGGGTTTTGATCAGCAACGGGATCAGTCAGTATTGATGAAGGGTACCTCAATCCTCTGATAAATTATGGAGCTCTGTATTGGGTTCGAGTGTCTGATGTTAGGATTAAGGCCATTGGATCCTCAAGGCAATAGGCTATCATAACGGTTTTCAATCTCTTTCTAATAGTGGCACCCTACTTTGTATTTTCTTGTGACACCCCCTACTTCTTTATCGACGTAGAGTTATTGTGCTTTTTTTTTGTAATGCACTTCAGGGCCGTCGAGAGTTGGGATTTATATGGAACCTAGGGGTAGAGTGGGCCCCATACAAGTTAGTTTTTTTTCCAAGGAACCGTAAGGGCCCCTGAGGTTTCTTTAGATCCAGCGAAAATGTCTTAACCCTCCTCTCGACGGCCCTGGAAATATTGTGGCGCTAATAGACACTATATTTCACGGTACCCCTAAAGTGTCTGCTCGATGTGCACTTGGGTACCAAACTGGGTTCACTTGGGTACCAAACTTGTTTTCAACTGGGGTACCAAAGCACATCAAGTGCTTTGGTACCCCAGTTGAAAACAACTCGGCTAACATCTTCCTATGAGAAATCTGGCCTCGTGAAGAAGGTGGTTCATAACCGAAGATGAAAAATATCCAAAAATAACTTATTAACAATATCTTTTCTTCTAGGGATTATTCTTTTACAGCAACATCATAATCGACAGTAAAATTCCTCCGAGTATTGCTCGTTTAATGACTAATGACTTAGAAGCAACTGCTTTCATATATGTGAAGAATAAGAATGATAAGAGATTGGGATGTGCCACAGTTGATATTACCGTGGAGAGTGCATAATTGTATGAAATATATTACTTCAATTCCTTAAACGAAGATATATTATATAATGTATTTGATTTAAAAATAAAATCAATTAATTGAATTAGTCTTAATATATTGCAAATGGTTTTATATGTAAAATATATTATAGACATCGCTTTTCAATTCCCTCTTGGTCCACCAGTGGCCGAAAGAATACTGGTCGTGGGTTCGCGCCTCGCCAACGAGATGGCAATGTAATTTTCCGGGTTATCTTCACGTATGTAACCCCTAAATAGGATCTAATCTCCATAGAAAGTCCTTCAATGAGGCATCTCTGTATAAATATACAGACAACTAATAACCCCTTAAAAATACGGTTTATACAAAGTGACATATTTTTATTGAACAATTCTATGTGTTAACACCTTGCACATCTTTCTATAAAGTAATTGCAAAGTTATGCAAAACGTAAAATAATATTTTATCGATAAAGCATTCAATTATTCAATATTCAATTGAGAAATCAACATCTGTGAATAGATAACTTCTTTTGAGATAAAAAAGAATAAATTACAGTTGTATCTGAAATTTCAACGATCACATTTTAAAATTAATCAGGTAATAAGAAACAATTATCTCATAAACCAAAGTCATTTTAAGGATATAAATTTAAATATTAATTGGAAAAATAATATAGTTACAGTCGATCCCCTATAACACTGTTGATAATTCCGTTTTATATGAATTCCATGTTATACGAGTCACTTAGATTTTACAAATACGTGTGCCGGGCTGTGAACGGCTNAGGCTTTTTAAGTGCATCATTCTCGAAACGGCTGTACCACACTTGCATTGAATCTAGAATAAGATATGGTATCGCTGTATGGGAAACCGCATCTCTATACGCTGTTAATAAACTTCAAATGGCACAAAATCGTTACATGCGTTCAATTTATAATTTAAACTTTATGGAATCATTATCTGAACTCTACCGCACCGATAATATTGACAAGATTAGTGAAATTTACAAGAAACAGATTACAGTCGATCCCCTATAACACTGTTGATAATTCCGTTTTATATGAATTCCATGTTGTACGAGTCACTTAGATTTTAGAAATACGTGTGCCGGGCTGTGAACGGCTCACGTATTTAAAAGGAATTTGGAGATAAAGAGCCTTGTTGGTTCTTTCTCTCCAAAATACGCCGCCTGGTGGTTAGATGAAGCGGCCCGTGCGTTTTTATTTCGAGAATATGGACGCATGTGTCGGATTAGCCGGCCTTATAGATGGAATGGCCATACGCGCGCGGAAAAATAATGTCTTTTAAGGGAAACTGGCCCCTATTCAGGAGTTACAGACATGAAGTAAACCCGGAAAACTCCACGTGGCCAGCCCGTCCGATCGAAGCGCGAACCCACGACCAAACTCCCAGTGTTCAGGGACGAAGACCGATTGGCCACGGCTTCTATTTACTAGGAACCTGCGCTGTAGATTTTGAGAAAGCTGTCTCCTGGTGATACATGTAAAACTTT